>NW_015612492.1:0-757 GCF_001515605.1 Sinocyclocheilus anshuiensis
ATTTTAATAAAAAAAAAAATCAACAGCTGAAATCAACATGTTCATCATTTACAGTAATTAATATTGACCGTGCGAGTCATGCTATAATGGGTGGTGTTGCTAGGGCACTGCATTTGGTTGCTAGGGTGCTCTAGGTGCTTTCTTTCTGACTAGAATGTAAAGTGTGTTCTGGTCTGTAGATCAGGTGGCTTAGGTTCCTCCTCTGTATTTTTTCATCTGTTTTATGGTTCAGCAGCTGAAAATGGTGCATCTGATCACTCAAATCACTAACTATAAGCACTAGTGAGCAATAATGATTATTGCCTTATTAAAAACTACAGTAACTATGGTATTCTGGTGATTAGTGTGAGGGGAACCGATCAAAACAGCAGCAGAACAAAATGAAGAAATGACTGTAGAATGATGGTACTTTTTGGTGTGCAGCTGTATTCGGGTCCAGTACAGCGGTTTCATTGGTCTCGGTGGCTCCACCAAGCTTTTGCGAGGCGGTTTCTCCTGCAGAGCTCCTAACGCGTACAGACCCAGCGGGAGCAGCGGAGGCAGAGAACCCAAACCGAAGGCCAGAGGAGGACCAGGAGCCAACGGCGGAGGACCTGGAGGAGGAGGAGGAGGTGCTGTTCCTGCAGTCGGGAGAGGTGGCGGCGCAGATACACCTGGCAGAGGAGGTGGAGGAGGTGGTGCAGGAGGCGGCGCACCCATTCCTGGCAGAGGAGGCGCAGGAGGAGGTGCAACCATTCCTGGTAGAGGAGGAGCAGGA
>NW_015612493.1:0-757 GCF_001515605.1 Sinocyclocheilus anshuiensis
ACGCGGGTAAACAGTTTCCTCTGTAACGGGAGCATCTGCCGGGGCGCAAGCGCATACATGACCTTCATTTTGACCCTGTTTAGCCTGAAGAGAGAGAGAGGAACGCAATTACTGTCAGAGCACAAATATTCGCTTGGAATACTGGGCACAGATTCCCTCGTCTGTCTTCTGGCATTCATCAAAGAACTTTTTCTCCTTTGAAATAGTTGCGTCTTTTTACCTCCAGTTTCTTTAGCTGCTGTTCTTCTTCTCCTGAGGCGCAGTTTTGATAGGAATGCAGAGAACATTCATTGTCTTTTGAAAGGTGATGCAGTGTCGCATTATGATTATGTATTAAAGACACGATCCAAAGGCAGAGGTAGTTTTAATAAAATAAAAACAAAAACTAGAAAAACTGAAACTAAATGAAAATACAAAATTGAGAATCCAAAATGTGAAACATTTCAATGGCACTAGATAGCAATAACACTAAAGCATTAAAACTATGAAAGCATTTTTTAACATAAATTTGTATACATATTATTATATTATTATACATAGTATGACATATGTATATGTATACCCTAGTTAAAAATAAATATACTAAGTATATTACACATACATTTACATATGTATACTTAATAAAAATACCCTGCAATTGTGCTTTTAGTATAATAAGCTGGTACACTTAAAGTCTGCTAAATTGGAACAACTAATTTTGTTCTTAATGCAGTTTAATTGTGCAGAAGTAGTGCTGAAGTCCAACTAAAGATATGCT
>NW_015612494.1:0-757 GCF_001515605.1 Sinocyclocheilus anshuiensis
TTCAAATATTAATAAGCAGTGACGTGGTTTTGCTTTTTTTTTTTCTAAGACACAATAATAAAAGATTATGGCAAACTATCAAAAAAATGTACTTCACTTTTTTTTCTTCATCTTACATCAATGAATGAATGAATGATGCATCAGGACAGTTGTATCACCCTGACTTTTCATAGTAGAGATAATCGTCAGAAAAAAGTCACTGACCAAAATATATGTCTGAATTGATTACTATGAATTTTATTCATCACAGGCTCATTGGAAAAAAACATGCCTCAACCTGCATTACCTATCTACATTGTTATGGCCTAAAAACACTTTTACCATAGTGCATAACTTCGACATAACTCACTGGACATTTCACTTTGGAAGTGTCGCAAAGTGTGCAAGAATCAACGTAATATCATTTTGCAGTAATATTGCCACAAGTGCATTTTTCCAATAAGCCTGGGTTGATTTTATTTGGCCATTGAACCAAAAGCAGCCCATGATCAAATAAGAATTCGGATTTAAATTATTTAAAAACCATATTACTCAAATGATGTTGTCCACAGGTTATGTAGAAGAGATTCACCCATTGCCCCAGCTAAGCACCTGATCTGTTACAAAACATATATTTTCAAGACAGCGAAAGATCTTTTCATTATGTGTTGTAATGCACACCCGAGTGTAACAAAAAAGAAATAACAAGTAGGGTAGAGACTTGGTTCAGTGCATTGGTTGTTGATTGGATATTGAGATGTGGGCATTGCACTCAAAA
>NW_015612495.1:0-757 GCF_001515605.1 Sinocyclocheilus anshuiensis
ATATACATGCAAGCAATACACTCTTAGTCATTCCTGCTGTTTTTAATGCTCTCATAGGCACCAGAGTAAATGTCCAGTGTGGAAAAAAACAAATCCTAAAGTGATGTGTCTTGCCGGTTCAGTTGCAAAAGCTTTATAAAGTGTTGTCAGCTTCCTTTGGAAGAAACATCAGCTATGTTAGTAGTACTATGCCATCTGTTCTTACTCCGGTTATTGTTTTTGATTTCACTGCTACTTGCTGTCACTGTCAAGTGAGCAGCCTTCAGTGGATACTGATTGGTCTTAGCAGGAGTTGTTTCCATGGTATCACACAGAGCACAACAAAATGGCCATACATACATATAAGCCGCAATTTAGATAATCATATTTCATGGGCAAATGCAATAAAGTAAATTAAATAGATATGGGAATTATGGAAATGGAAATGTTCAATTGTAGGATTCAGCGTGTAATACGGATTTTATGACATACTGGCTCTAGCTGAAAAAGACAGGAATGTTGAGTCTTCAATGTTGACATGTTCCGCATGTAATGAAACATTTATTTCAGAGAGAACAAAAGGTGGAGGAACAAAAAGATAAATGTAATGGTGAAAGCTTCTTCATGTATTTGAGGTTAGAAGAATAAAGCGACTGAACAGACCTCAGCATATTGACTGTAATATGACAGCAAGTCATTCATGTTCAAACTGAATCTGATCTTAGCTAGAACCTGAACTGATCAAACCCACCATTCATATGCAAATGTAATTAAATCT
>NW_015612496.1:0-757 GCF_001515605.1 Sinocyclocheilus anshuiensis
GAGCAGAGCGCTTATTGTATTGAAGCATAGAAGTCTTTCTAGCACGTAAAGGCTAAGGAATATGCTTCAAAATCTGAAAGCATCCATCAACCACAGGCTTAAGTCACCAAAAGGAAAAGAGGATTTAGCTGTCCAGTTAGGTATTAAAATACTTGAAAAACTACAAAAGTTGAATGTTATCTAGTTTAAAGGCCTATGTCCCAATGGGTTGCACATACACAGAGATCACAGAACAAAGCTGCCGTCCGTTAAAAGACATTTCAAAAGGCTGCTTGGGCTTTGCATAATGTAGCGGTGTATGTGTGTGTGTGTCTATCATCTCTGCATGTGTGCCGGAAGACAAGACATTCACTGCTTTGAGGGGAAAGGTGCGGCTCCGAAAGGGTCGAGATCCTTTTGTGGGGTTTGCGGAGCTCCGCTTTCAACCACCAGTTCTGTGAAAGGTACAGCTCCGAAGTCATCTATCTTATTTTCGTCAGACACGCCATGTAAGGAACTGGTTCTCGGCCTAGTGTTGGTCGAATTTATCTCACTTTTGTTGTCTCCCAAGCTCTGGTGCTGGCCGTGTCGACTGCCATCTTGTGGATGAAAAGGCTTGGCTCCAAACGGATCCAACAAGACCTCCTCCGAAGGCAACGCAGCTTCTTTTTCCATCACCTCGCCCAGGGCAATACTGATGTTCTCTTTGGAGTCAGACGTGCTGAGGAACTCATTGCTGCTCTGCGAGTCCCGTCTGCCCACTTTCTTGTGCCTTCGC
>NW_015612497.1:0-757 GCF_001515605.1 Sinocyclocheilus anshuiensis
ATGCTGGCCACAGTATATGGTCCTTGGTGCTGACTTGTAAATGTGCCTCCTGTCCGTTGTTTCTTGGGGTCCCGTGAGAGCAGAACATCATCACCGGCATGAACTGAACATACTCGCACAAACTTCCGCTTGCGATTTTGGAATGACTTCTGTTGCATGCTCTGTGCTCTCTCTATGTTGTGAAGAATCTACAAAAAAAAAAAAACAGTACCCAAAATTAAAACTCCTTGAAAAATTCAGAATTCTCTGGTCTCTTGATCAATGGAGTTTCAGTCAGGCCAAAATAGAACAATAAGGAACAAGGGTTAATGATTACAATGTAACAAAGTGAGGGAGAGTGGCTTCACATGAAGATTCAATTGCTTTTATAACTAAAGAGAGATCAAGCAGAATCACAGCAAAAAAAAATAAATACATAGATCAGCCTATGCCTAGGTCTAATTCTGATAGTAATTCACTACTTAATTTACCTTTATTATTCAAATACATACCGTTTCATTGAGAAGTTTCATCTTATTGACTCTGGTGTCGATGTCATCTTCTGGGTCAGCAACTTCAAAATCATCTCCCATAGGACAGGCATTCATGACCTCTGGCAGACGTGGGTGTCGATGGAAGAGGAGGAAGTAGGGACTGTGTCTAGTGGATGACTGATCACATAAGGAAGCTTCCATTAACTATTAAGTTTGTATTTATCTATAAGTTTGAAAAGCTCCACCCTTGACATTAAATAGTAAATAAATTCACCAATTCAGTT
>NW_015612498.1:0-757 GCF_001515605.1 Sinocyclocheilus anshuiensis
CAACTGCATGTGGCTGTTCTAACCTGACCAAAACAGCAGTGTGTGGGATATAGCCTTTCTGTCCCACTCAATCAAAAGTAACATAGTAAACCACATGCCAAAAATGAAGCTGCTACAAGATGTAATTTTGGAGATTTATATGAGATAATACGCTGCATTTATATGAGAAGCACAAACATGGTTTATTGTAATAAAAGGCAAGAAAAATGGGCTAATTAAAATTCAGTGGCCTCCAAAAGTCTGAGACCACACTGAAAATCAGGGATTCAAAATTCAATTTGACAAACTTAAAACAAAGAAACATTTTGACATGAGATGGAGAAATATTTCAGATGACTGACTCTTTTTAGGCCATATTCAAATTATGGAAATTGTTACATAGATCATCCTTTGTACACACAGTCAGATGTTCTTCCGTTTAAGCACAAGTTGCTCTTTGGATTGTTCTCAAATTATGCTGGAGAACATGATCATCAGGTTTTACAAAAACAAAAAAAAAAACTTGCAAAGTTCATGGAGTTCAAGAGCTGTTGTTACTGAAATAAAATGCAACATTCCAAAGAAAGTACTGAAATTCATTTGTTTAACCTTTCACTCAAATTGTTATGCTGAAAAAACTGTACCTTGGTCCTCCTGAGCCGCGTCATTGTAGTTAACCTGTTTGCGGACTCTCTTTCCTTTGCCGAGATTGCGGGCCAGATCTTCCTGCTGCTGTTCATAGTGATGCCTCAAGAGTTTCTCCCAGTAATCAGGATCC
>NW_015612499.1:0-757 GCF_001515605.1 Sinocyclocheilus anshuiensis
TCCATCCATCCATCCATCCATCCATTCATCCATCCATCCATCGTTCTATTGTTCTATCTTTCTGGTTCTGTCATTCTGTCATTTCATCTGTCTATAATTGTATCGTTCTGTTTATCGATCGTTCAATCTGTAGTTCTATCTATCATTCTGTCTATCATTCTTTCTGTCATTTTATCTGTCTATAGTTATCTATTTTACTAGCTTCTTACTTTCATTTTATCTATCGTGTTTTCTATTGTTCTACCATTCTGTCTGTCATTCTATATTGTTCCATCCATCCATCCATCATTCTGTCTGTCATTCTATCGTCTATCTATCATTCTGTATGTCTGTCATTCTAGCTGTCTGTCATTCTGTATCATTCTATCTATCATTTTATATCCATCTGTCCATCCAGTTTGTTAATTGTAATACACATTCAAGTCCTGTTTGGTACCTCAGTTCAATTGTAATTTAAATTATTTTTTTCCTCCGAGGCATTCTCAGTTTAATTCTGAATGTTTCACAATCCTGCAATGACGTTGCTGAGACTTTTTTTTTTAAATCTGTTGGCTGATTCATTTTGGTGCAGGGTTTTACATCAAAATCATGGCCTCATTTCTCTCTAATCATCAGCTTTTCCAGTAATAGGATGTCATACTCTCATTCACTCACCTGGAATCATCAGTATACCTTCTGGGAATGAAGGCAATCCTTGGCCCCTCACCTTTGCATCCACTTCAGGAGATTACTAAAGGATTTCAGTCTGTTTACTACG
>NW_015612500.1:0-757 GCF_001515605.1 Sinocyclocheilus anshuiensis
TACATTTTAAAATATATTCAAATAGAAATCAGTTATTTTAAATTGCAAAAAATATTTCACAATATTACTGTTTTCACTCAAATAAATGCAGCTTTGATGAGCATAAGAGACTTCTTTCGAAAACATTCCGCAAATCTGACTGACCCCAAACTTCTGAATGGTTGTGGATGTGTTGCTGCCTTAAAATTTGGCTAATAGTTATATCTCGTAGAAGATTGTATTTTGTGAACTTTAGCATAATTCTATGTGGAACAGCCTTTGTGTCACTTTGTTGTGTGCTTTGCAGGACCTGTTCTGCGGCCTCTTGAAATACAGGGGCCATTTTTTTCCTGTAAGACATTAAAACATATTGTTTGGAACGAGCTGCGATGATGGCGATACGGCAGCTGATATGATACATAGCATAGCGAGCCGAGGAGACATGAATAATGATAGAGGAGAAAATAGAGGGAAAAGAGCGGGGAGCTTTGCTTTTTTTTCCCTCTGTCTCCATCTGCCTCTCTTTTTCTGTCGGCCAGAGAAGCGCCTGATGTATTTGCTTCTTGGCTGCTCTCAGAGATTGCTATCAGCCAAGACTCGTCTGTGGAGGTAAACTCAATACACATATTTTCCCCCTCCAACCTTCATAACATTTACTTTCAAGCCCTCTGATTTGGCGTGTGTGAAATTTTAGAGCTCTAATAGTGTGCGATTTCGAAAGTGTGACCGTCCACTTTGGCCTTCCAGAGATGCAATACAAATGTAATGCAAGATGAAC
>NW_015612501.1:0-756 GCF_001515605.1 Sinocyclocheilus anshuiensis
TAAAAACTCTCCTGATCTGGACACTGAAAGACTAAAGTGAAACCAATGCTGGATACAAACTCATACTGTTCCTTAAAAAGACCACTAACTAAACTGATAAGATTTGACTGCTAACTAGATTTGCAGTTCCTGAAGGACACTGCTTGCAAGGCAGCAAAAGGATCGTGTTGAAGTATCAAGTACATTTAGGTTGTAGTCTTTGGTTTTTGGCATTATGCATTTTGTTTTCTGTCAGCTGCACACAAGAAGCAAAACAGTTGTGAGGTGAAAAGGTGCATATAACTAGTTAAAATATGCAAAGAGACTAAACCAATCACAATTCAGTATGCAAATACATGTAAGAAAGAAGACCAATCACAAACATTCATTCAACAATCATATGAGACAAACCTGATACTTAAATGAAACATGACAGAGAACTCCATTAAGGTTCCTGAGCTATTAAAGAGCAACCTCATGGCAATCAGATATTCCTCTGGGTGATGCTATACAGTAACTGCAGCAGTGCTAGTATTTATAGCATTATTGTAAGCTGCCATCGCCCTGCTCTTCTTACAGACGCTGTCGAATCATAAGCAGACTTTTGCATCTTTTAGTCTGTCTTTTAGCTTGATGCTATACTAAATATATTCTTTTTAGCACACTGCCATTAAAAAGTTTGGGGTCGGTTTTAAATGATTTTAGTCTCCTATGCTCACCAAGGCTACACTTATTTGATAAAAATTAATATGTGTGTGTGTGTGTGTGTGTGTGTAA
>NW_015612502.1:0-757 GCF_001515605.1 Sinocyclocheilus anshuiensis
TACAAACCGAACCGTGAGTAAGTTGAACCGTTCCACCCCTAATCAACACAGGAATATTATTCAACTATTTCATTTGGTCCTTTAAATCCTCATTCTGAGTCAGCTGGTCTGGATCACTGGATGCTCTTTAAACAGCGGGATGTCAGACAGTGCTGTACAGTCTGCATTAAAGCACCGCAGCACACAGCAGGAGTCTCGTGGACTGACCTGAAGCTTTGACGGCTCTAGCAGGTCTATGTAACAGATTTAAGGCTCAGTGATTTTAAGATGGCTCCATTAACTTGTAATAAATTAAACCACATTGTCAGAGTTCTGATGGAAAAAATAAGAAACAGCAGTGCTGTCAATGCAGTAAAAGGGCAGTATGAATGTTTTAGGCCAGTTAAGGTTTCAGGATAGTTGAGTTTTTCAACATAACATGCTGGTGGAAAGAGGAAGTAGGTAAGAAAATGGTAAGCATGATGATTGTGTTTACAACACACTTTCAGATAAGCAATGCCACTTTCAATTACAGCTCTATCGCTCTCTATCCCTCTCTTTCCTGTCATTCTGCTAGGAGGCTTCCAGAAGTGGACGTAAAGTGAATGTAATGCCAATATACTGTAACTTTTTGAGTTAAATATCACTACCTTTCAAATTCATCTATTTGGGGTAAAAATAAGATTTAATAAAAAAGAAATCAATACTTTAATTCATAAATGACACATTAAATAGATCAATAATAACAGTAAAGACGTTTATAATGTTACAAAATATT
>NW_015612503.1:0-757 GCF_001515605.1 Sinocyclocheilus anshuiensis
AATGAATTACAGTATACCTCTCGCCATCAGCAGCACAAGTTTTTGTCTAAGAATAGACGTTTATCATTTCCTCTGGAGTCTGGAATAAGGTTAAACATTATATCTTGTGACTCACATAGGCATATTCTTTTTTTTATATATATATCTGTCTGTTTTTCAGGACCAAGACATTCAACGGGGTCCAAACTCTAGGATTCGAAATCTAATTTAAATTGGAAATAAAATAAAATAAATAAATAAATAAATGTACTGTATGTATGTTATGGCACAAAAGGTAAAAATGTATGTATACTATTTATGTATACTAATCAAACAAGTAAATTTGTCACTGATCATGTGACTTAAGATGCTCTTTAAACAGTCTGCTGCTGGAAAAAAATATCCTTTCATTAAAGCAAAAGGGCAATGTTTAAAAATTTCTAGCTCTGAAATTCATGTACATTTTTAGTTTAACTCAAATTGCATAATTGGCAAAATAAAATATATTAATACAGAAAAATACAGATGTAGAAGCATCTTCACTAGTGGTCTCACAAACTTTTGGAGCCCACTGTATTATTTAATCAATTAGGTCATTCATTGATATTTTCAGCACATTGGAAAATTGTCAAAAAAAAAAAAAAATTTTTGTAAATACTAAAGATGAGACCTATTTTGCCATTTTCTTCTCTCTTTGAATGCAGTGCAGAAAATACAGGAAATCTTTTTTTTTTTTTTAAATGTTTTCAATGCCTGCTATATTTACACATGGCTTGAC
>NW_015612504.1:0-757 GCF_001515605.1 Sinocyclocheilus anshuiensis
AAGCACAGAAGGAATATGGCTCTAGCAGCCTTGTGCTTTATCATGTTTCATATACTAACAGTGCATCATCTAAAATTCTTGCAACAAATATCATGCAGTCCTTGACAGCCTTTGGGATTAAGATGGTGTTGTGTCTAATACCGTTACAATAGCACTTTTCTTACCACCAGCATCTTTGACAGGTTTGACTCTGGCTGATGTTCTAGGTAGAGACATTCACATGAACTAGCAATCATATGAATGCCCTCGACCTTTTCCATCTATCTCTCTCTCTCACCTATTTATTGATAACATCTGTCCCATCATCCCTCGCTTTTCTGTTTCACCAGCTGTACTTGAGTATCACGCTGTAACAGTTGACATTAATGGGACATACCTCTTCTGTCTGGCTCTTGTACTCCAATAAGTCTGACTATTTTCAGAAGCAGAGGATATTTGCTCACGAGAAAAGAAAACAGACTAAACCTTCCCTTGATTTTAGCACGTAACGAGCAATGGATACAGCAGTCTGGACTTCATCCAGAGAACCCTCTGCAAACATCAATCCAGAAAAACGTATGCCTCACAGAACATTTCCAAGCTAGTGTTTTTCTAAAACAGGAAGGAGAATTAAGAAAATGGTTCCAACAATTCAGCAGAAAGATAAAGCAAATAACTGGGTATTATTAAATGGATAATTCTACTTCTGGAAGCCAATCGTCTATACAGCATTTCAGTCACACTAAAATACAAAATATAATAACAGTTATGAACAAAA
>NW_015612505.1:0-757 GCF_001515605.1 Sinocyclocheilus anshuiensis
CTGGAATAATGACTGCTGAAAATTCAGCTTTGCCATCACAGGAATTCATTGTATTTTAAAATATATTCATTATTAAACATACATTTTTTATAATAAAAAAAAATTTAAACAATTTTACGGTCCCCAAACATTTGAACGCTAAGTTGTGAATTGTGGATGTGTCTAAAAAATAAATAAATAGATAAATCATAATAATTATAATAATTCCTATATTTTTAGAATTTGTATTATTATTTGCTGTTATTCTATTATAATTGTGGATATATCAGAATTATACAGGCCCTCAGCCACCTTCCTCTCTAGATATCTGAAATCTTTAGAATAGATGGATGTATTTTATTACAAAAGCTTGTTCTGGTTTGACCAGATAATCCAGTCTTTGCTCTTGCGCTCTAACTTCTAGGGTGATGCAAAGCCATTGTACCTCAGCATGTTTATCACAGTTCTCCACAGTATCCTGCGCAACAATCCTACCTGGGGTTCTCCTGGACACACTAAGTACTTTCTTCAGATCCTCCAGTGTCCTGAATGTAAGGGCGGCCTCTGGTCACTTCTTGAGACATCAGTTCGGTATGAAACTGTCAATGTACCTGTCAGAACAGCTCATAAGCAAATAGAGTTTCTCTCAGTAATGCAATTTTGTCTGATTTATTCAAGAGTGTGTCTAGCAAGCAAACCCACCTGTCACTCACTGCCAAGCACACCATCCACCGAGTTGTTTCGTCTCCATTGTAACCTGCAGGAGTTCTTCCTGAGA
>NW_015612506.1:0-757 GCF_001515605.1 Sinocyclocheilus anshuiensis
TGGACTGAGCACTTGTAAATATCTACATATAGCTTATGATGCCTTAAAACGATGCCTATGTCAGCAGCTCACAGGATTGGAACAGATCCTCAGAAAGAGAGAGAAATCTAGGGATCACACCGCTGTCCTGTCACATGCTGTAGTAATCAGACAGCTGTACACAAGACCCTTCCAGCAAGGGCAGAAGCTTGTGCGTGTGTTACTACTTATGCCGAAAATGACACCAAACAGAAGAACAAGCTAATCGTGACAGACAGTGAGACGGGAAAAGGGGTCCGAAGAGAGTGAGACAGAGAGATGAATGGATAAGCTGTACTGATGGAGGCCTTCAGGGACGATTCTGCTCATCTGTCACATAAGGAAGGATAAAAAGAAGAACTGGTCCAAAGAGAAAGTGTCACTTGGCTCTGACTCCCTCTCTGCGACGCACGGCTGCAGCAGCTGCTCTGATGTTCCCCGCACACAGATCACAGCCCTGCCAGGAATCTTTGCGGAAAACTCCGCCTCTCACCTCCAGCGAGCACTTATGTGTTCGGTGACCCAATGGAGGATCGGCACACAAAGATCCCGAACTGAACTCTTAATCGCTGAAACACGGAGGAGGAGCTTCAGCACTGCAACTTTAGTCTTACAACAAGAATCATCCATCCATCCATCTACTGTTGCATCTATCCATCTATTTATCTACCCATTCATCCATCACGCCATCATCCCATCTGTCATCTATCTATCCATCCATCCATCCATCCATCCATCC
>NW_015612507.1:0-757 GCF_001515605.1 Sinocyclocheilus anshuiensis
AAAAAAAAAAAAAAAAGACAGTTATTCTATTATAAGAAGATGGGTGAGTTTCATTTATACTGAACAAAACCTCTAAACACATTAATAAAGTTAGGTCACATGCCAAATCTAGACAAGGTGATGAAAAGGATAAACCTGAATGATAACATCCTACCACATCACCACTGATTTACATTTTAAATATCTGTTCAGCCGAAAACAAACATTTGTGTTATTTTAAGGGGCTGCCACTCCACATTTTTCCAGTAGTTCCGTAAATTACACGGATGATTAACTCGAGCAACTCTTACTTTGTTTGAATGTAACGCCTTTTAACATTTTTTTTTTGTATTATAATTATTAAAACTGCATGCTCTAAAAACAGTTAAAACCATTAGTACTAATACAAAAGACCTCTGCTATGTTTTAAAGTCTGTTGACATTTCATAGTTCCCATCGATGCAACTTTTAAAAGTTCAGCGAGAAAGAAACAAAAGCAAGAAAAAAAAGCCGGGCATCTGCAAACGTACCGTTCTTTGCTTTTTCATCCCAGACATGATGCAACAAAGCGAACACGCGCCGAGGCTTTCTAAAGACGTGACCCTTGAGAGACTAACACTGAGTAAAAGTCAAGTAAAGTTAGTGGAAGTCCGGATATATTGGACACGTAGCATTCAGCGCTCTTCCTGAAATCCTCCCACCATCAGATCAGCGTGCGCTGTTCACGTCACAATCACGACTGCATGACTCTGATTCTCACTTACTACTCTCAACATAC
>NW_015612508.1:0-753 GCF_001515605.1 Sinocyclocheilus anshuiensis
TAGCAAGTGCCAAAACCTTTACCAAGTTTCGTACCATTCCAATGAAGTAAAAAATTCTACAAAACCAAAATGTAAAATTTTTCTGTCAAAAATGACTGAAGATTTAACACTAATGTATAATATTGTGCTCTGTCCACCAGCCTGACCAAGTTGGGAGACCAACTAAGACCAGCAAACCAGCTTAAACTGGTTTAAGTTGTCGTTTTCATCAGGGTTGGCACTCATTCTATATCCTGCACTTTTTTCTGTGACCATTTGAGGTTTCTCTTAAACGGTATACGTAAGTAAACTGCTCTCACATGCCACTTTAACAGCTTTTAACTGCTCTCAGTGAGTCTCTTTATCTACCTGTGTGGCCAGAATAACTGTGTGTAAGTCTTTGTGTTTTACAGACGCTGCATGTGACCATTAACAGTGAGTCTGGATCAAAGTGTACTTTTGATAGGTGGAGGATTTTCACTTTAATGCGGTTCATTGTGGCATTTTGGCCCTCTGTACCAGCTGGAAACCGTTTGGTACTGTCTGGGTCAGTGTAGGTGTTTGTGTATGTGGGTCACCGACATCAAACATGATCTTCAAGAATTTTATTCCAAATAAGAAAAACTATTGCCTATTAGATTTGCAGGAATGTTTTGCAACTGCAGAAACTCACAAACACACATTCTAGGTCTTGAGGTGTGGCTTATTTCTTAAGCTTTTCCGGAGGGAAGTGTGTATTTGGTGTGTGTGTGTGTGTGTGTGTGTGTGTGTGTG
>NW_015612509.1:0-757 GCF_001515605.1 Sinocyclocheilus anshuiensis
AAAAACAAAAAGGCAGAAATAAAGAACCCTATTCTCTAACACAAAGAACCATTTCAGCATTAAGGAACCAATCCCCCATCAACAGAAACCACTTAGCAGTGCAAGTCAACTCAAAACACCATAGCATTTCCCTGCCAACACTCTAGCATCATCTCACATGTGCATTATCAAATCTAGTTTTTAAACATCCTCTGGTTTTTCTGTGCAGTGTGGAAGGTAATGGTATTCTCATGTGCTCCATCGATAACCTGCCTGCCCAGATGCCCATTGAGGCGACTGAGTATTTTGGGGACCGGCTGTTCCCTTACATCTGGGAGATGGTAAGATATGACACAGGGTGGTGAGTAATAAACCAACAGCATGAGATGCTTTGCTCTGGAGAGGATTGCTTTGAACACTGGTATGGTCATGACTGAGAGATTTTTTGTTTTGTTTCTTGGCTGGTTGAATTTAATATGGGATGGATACTGCTGTTGATGATTTGAGCAGATTTATAATGACAGTCTTCGTCCCACAGCTCCCATCAGATGCCACCAGACCACTAGAGGAAGAGGACTTCTCTCCACAAGTCAGAGATGTAAGTGTATGAAGAGGGTGTTTTTACAACTTTCCCTTTAGGTTTTTCTTTTTGTTTTGTTTTTTGCTCTTGCACCATGGAGAAATGCTTCCTCTGAGTTGTGTTTGTGTGCGGTCGTGCACTTCTGCACAAAATGCTGCACAGAAGGCAGACTCAGAAATGTGTGGAAAAACTTGAATC
>NW_015612510.1:0-758 GCF_001515605.1 Sinocyclocheilus anshuiensis
AAAAAAAAGTTTTATAAAATTATAAACCTCACATTTCCACAATTGTGTGCAGCATAATTATAAAATGTTGTTATAACTATTATTTCATGTTATGCATTTTATGCAAAAAAAACGTAAACACCTCAAAATAAAATTACTCGTGAGAGACCTGAGTTCACATGACATATGTTGTTAATACCACAGACCATATGCATATAAATAAACTGTTATGCCGTGATATACAGAGTAGCGAGTGAACAGCTGTTTCACAATATGACTGTTATCATATTTTGTATTTTAGTACATTGGAACACTGTATTGAAAACATGTTCAGAAATTTCTCTATGAAAGATAAGCAGGATTTTTACTAATAGAACATTGCTGTATGTACTGCATGCTTGTTTTTGTCTCTCCCTCTCAGACGATCCTCATATTTCTGGTTGTGTAATGCCCTGGATGTGTACTGCCCGGTGCAGTGGGAATATGGCCGACTCAACCTCACTTACACCGTTGTTTCCAAGAGAAAGATCATTAAACTGGTGGAAACAGCAATTGTTAGGTAACACACCCAGTATTTTGTGTGTGTCATTTAATTGTGAATTGGAAATTATTGTAATATATTGGTCTCTTGTGTTGTATTTTTCAGAGATTGGGATGATCCACGACTTTTTACCCTCACAGCTCTCAGGAGACGTGGGTTCCCTCCACAAGCTATTAACAATTTCTGTGCCCGGGTGAGAGAAAAAACAAAAAACAAAGAAAAATGGGGTGGCATTGTT
>NW_015612511.1:0-758 GCF_001515605.1 Sinocyclocheilus anshuiensis
CCTTTAATGTTTTTCTTAAGACAGTGAAGACTGGATGCTGCACAAACTGAAATAATATGGTACTGTGTCAGTCAGTTAGTCACAAAATATACTTACAAAGCCAAAGACGATGTGAGATATGGCTCTAAAAAGAGCCTTTGGGGTGGTGTTCAGTGGCTGATAAAAAAAAAAACATGATTGTGAAATATTGCAAATGTCTTTATGAATTAAAAATGCTATTCAGTTTTTATTGATCATTAAGAGGTGCTAGACTGATCACTTACAAAAACCAGACGGCAGACAACACTGAAAAAAGAAGAGTTATTTTCATGGTATAAATTAAAAAGGCTCTGATTAATGAATATGTAGCCTACTATAACATCTGAAAAAGCACCGATGAGATGAGAATGCACAGAGAATAGATTTTATTACATTAAACCCCTATCAACTATTAAGTAACAGAAACGTGACTTTATTATTCAAAGTTGATATTATTATTATTATTATTATTTTAAAATGACTAGTCTTTCGGCCTCTCTCAAAGTGCAAGTCAACGGAAAAGGGCACCTCGCGCGCTCAAAGCCAAGCCAGCGAGACTGGTGCCCTTCTCCGTTGACTGGCTGCTATAATAATAAATAATAGTAATAATAATATTTAAAATTGTGTCTTTATTTATTTTATAGTAATGTTAACATGACAGACATAATCCTGAAACGAATGAGCGTCTCTGCTCATTCCGTTATCGTAAATGATGTCACACAGTCAGCCTAACGGCATTT
>NW_015612512.1:0-753 GCF_001515605.1 Sinocyclocheilus anshuiensis
AACTAAATGTGAAAAAAATGACTGTAATTCACCACCTCCAGGCCCCCTAATTGAAGAGTTCCTGGAATTTCAGATAAAAAGATTTCATGTGAAAAAAATCCAGCCAAAAATGGTGAACGTATGCATTTCAGTCAAATGTGCTTCTCTTTTATATTCATAATTTGACTCTTTGCACTAACATGGTTAGTGTTGATTTTATTTATGCCAGTCGGTCTGCCTGACATGATCCTTTAACCTTCATCAAGTCATCAAAACAGATTAATGTGCAGACATTAATTTTACATTAGCAGCGCTGGTTGATCCTGACAAGCATAATGTAATCACTTCTTCAGTATGAATGTTATGCAAATTCTTTGCTTGCATATTTATAAATGCATGGATATGCTCTTAATAGGTTCCCCTGGATATTTCGGTCCCTTGGAGAAGATTGTTGCATGTGTGTAACATTACACCAAAAGGCATGTGGATAAATGAAGGTGTCCAGAGACAAGACTCTACAGTGTTGACTTAAAATCACCTCATGTGTTGCATACTTCCCAGAACTTGTAGTGAGTTACTAATTTAGCATGTGCATAATTTCATTTGACAACAGCATTTTTCATTATATATAGTGCACAATGCACAAGGTATACATATTATCAATATGTATGTCCCTTAGGATTTTAATTACTTTGCTATTATTAGGACTGCACAGTTTTAATGAATATAATTTACATTGTTTATATATATATATATATATATATATATATACAC
>NW_015612513.1:0-758 GCF_001515605.1 Sinocyclocheilus anshuiensis
ACTGAGGATCTGGCAACCATCAGAAGATGCATACAGATCAGCGTTCAGGTCAACAAGCTGCGAACGAGGCGATTACAGCCTATTTTCCGTCCACTTTCCCGCGTTTCGCACACGATGCTGTGCTTATCAGCACTTCTAAAGGTTAACACGTCAGCGTCACAGCTTCCCTTAAACGCCAGTAATGGCTTTTATTCAAGGTGAATTTTCCCTCCGAAATCCTGAATGGCAAATTTAAATGCAAATTCAACGTCAGTACCCAAAAGACCTCCAAATATTCTTAAAACCTGCTGAAAAGCAGTGCATATTCTCTCCCCGCGAGCGTGTTATCCAATGGCCTTTGTCATGGCTGACGGCGCTTTCCGCTGATGGAGTAAAAAAAAATGCCTTTCACAGATTGAAATGAGCCGCGGTTGGCCGTGATCGGTATTGGAGAAGCGTTTGTGCTAGAAAAGAGTGTTAAATACGAGGCAATCACTACGTCAAGCACAAAGACGGAGAGAGAGAGTGTGTGTGTGTGTGTTTGGACTGCAGAGAACGTTTGCTAGATTATGATGGTAATCAGAGGTGAACCAAAACAAAGTCGAGCCCTTGAAATGCTTTTCTGCCTGATATTGACAGACTGGCGAACAAGCTATAATTCAAAACTCATCTGCGCCGCTGCTTTTATTTTCATCCACACATGCATTCCCTCTCTGGTCAGATCTATACAATTACACTCCGGCTATTAACCACATGAGCGTTTATACTCAAAGTGCATT
>NW_015612514.1:0-748 GCF_001515605.1 Sinocyclocheilus anshuiensis
ATTATTTATTTGAATCAAATTTAACCAATTATTTTCCATTTTTCCATGGACACCCTAGCAACCCCCCCTGAGCTAAAATACAAGTTATATGGACTACATTTATTCTAATTTAATTGTCCTTGTTGTATCTTGAAGCTCAATTCGAGCTGTTGTTGTGTGGAGAACAGCAACTCCAAATGTCTTTTGTGTCCACTGCAGACAAAAATGATGACAGAAACTTGGCTGACGTCTTGCTTCAGCATCAAACCATCAATCATAAACTGTTTACGTGCTCCAGGTATTGATGATACAAAAGCCCATTAAATCAACACACAAACTGATTGGGTATAATCCATAATTTCCCCGGAGCATCGGCCGGACGCTCGTGTCACGTCCCCGGCCTCTTTAATTGGGAGTCAGCTGTAATGACTCGAGGGCCTCGGAGAGGTTTGTGCGAAAAGACTGAAACAATAAAAATAAACGTGGGCCGCAACATTAAAGCAGAGTCTCTATTATTATCTGTGTTCAATACAGAGGCTCTTAAGATGAGATGTGCATTACATGTGCGTGAGTCAGCCGGGCCACAACACCCCTATTAAACGCTTATTCTGGCCTACTGCGTCGGCCATTAGTGCACGGCAGCCTATTAGCTGAGATTACAGACGCTCTGTCCAGCCCCCATACGGACCGCATTCCCTCTACATAATGATCTCATGCACACACACACACACACACACACACACATACACGCACGCACACACGCACACAC
>NW_015612515.1:0-758 GCF_001515605.1 Sinocyclocheilus anshuiensis
CTAGAAACAACATAACTGTTGACTTTCATCTTCTCTATAATAATTAAGCCATTCTGGGAAAGGAGCATGATCAAACATCTGGGAATCTGGGTCGGGGCAGACTATAGTTTCTTACACCGCCGAGAAATATGGCTGCATGCATTAAGAACCACTACCACTGACAAAAGCCAAAGTCCCTTTCCAGAGTCATTTCACTCGGTGGACATCTTGAGAAGTTTCACAACACCATTTATATTTAAGGCTGTTTCTATGATATCTAGAGATTCTAACAACAGCTGCAGTGATGCTGTTATCAAAAAGCAAGAACCTGTTTGGTGATTGATGTTTTTATTTGGAAGGTGTGTCATGCTTTAAAGCCACCATAGTAGTTTAAATTTCTCCCATTCATTGTAAAAACAGTGACCCATCTGAACTATACACAATGTTGCTAAAACCCAATTACTTAGGTTTTTATGTGTAAACTATGTGTAGTATTGTAAGCTCTAGCCTTTAAGAGTATACATAATTTTACTACATTTTTTATAATCCATTCTCTTTCATAGAATTCTACTCTACCTCTACACTTCCAGGTTTTGCAGTTTAGTAAAATGTTTGTTAATTAATGTTTTTATGTATTTTCCAGGTGGAAAGGTTATTGGTCATGATACAACAGTCATATATGGAGAAAATGCCACTTTGTTGTGTCAGCTGACTGAAACAGATGATGATCTAACTCGTATTATATGGAAGAAAAAGACACGAGAAAAACTTGAGGAGAG
>NW_015612516.1:0-758 GCF_001515605.1 Sinocyclocheilus anshuiensis
AAGTACTCATATATCATGGAATCATTTGTTGTAGTGTAGCATGTGTTTAATTTATGTTGATTAAAATAATTAAAATGGTATGGGAATACAATTAATATAACAATGTACTGTATCAAGGCAATAGGCATCACAATTGAAATATATATATAATGAATTAAAATGTAAATATATATATTTTTTTGTTTACTGTTTTTAATTAATTCATTTGTTTATTTATTATTTTATCTATTTATTTATCTTCTGTATACACTACAGTAATAAGAATCTTCAGCAAAATTGCTTAATTGTCAAAGTACTGTCTTTTTAACAAAGTTTTTTTTTTCTTTTAATTTTGGGTTGAAATAGCATCACTCAACTCCATCATCAGTGCAGAACAGACAGACGTGTGTGTGCTATAGATGGAGTCCCCTCCCCTGTCTCAGAGAGATGATCTGTAGGTGTCTGGCCCTGCTACGGGGGTCTGTGGGCTTGCTGTCCTCTTTCTGCAGGCAGGAGGGCAAGTAGGAGTTGACACAGTAACTGGGTTTCTTACTGTATCTGACCAGGTGGTATTTGCGGCATGTGGGAGCTGCAAAAAACAGAGCAGATTCTTAACAACCATTCTGTTAATACAGTTTCTGTACATTTTTAAATCATATATATCAAAATGAAGACTCAAACCCGTCATCTGAGCCCTTTGAGTAAAGATTTATTGTCACAAAAGTGCAATTAAGGAGCATCGAAACAAGCATGATCACATGACCACACCTGCCTTATGA
>NW_015612517.1:0-758 GCF_001515605.1 Sinocyclocheilus anshuiensis
AAAAATATTCAGGAGGCAGGTGTCTCCTTGTTCCTCTAATGAGAACTCATGTTCTTCTGAGATAGAATCAGGTTAGACACAGGAACCTTATCCCAAAAAACAAAACAAAAAAGATCATACAGCACGGGAGAGTATAGTGCCATTGTATAAATATTTATCTGCCATAATGAGTGACTCAAAACTTTGTAGAAGGTCAATAAAGTGCTTCAATTTGACTATGAAGCATTGGAAAACACCAATTTGTTAATCAAATGCTCGAAGAAGACCTTGAAAAGAAAACTCTGAAATAAGTGCGATGCCCTCTACATTGTGGTAGTCCAAAATAATCTCATAAGAATTACATGGTGTTTGGCCATAAAGCAATTCCATTTTCCCACCACCACCACCGCATTTAGCTTTTATGAATAGAAATAAAAAATTATCTGTTTAACAGGGCTATATGTAGAATTTGGAAAACCCTTGTTATTAGCGCCTGTTATTAGTGGACGTTAAGTGAACTGCAGTCAGCAATTTATTTGCTTGTGTACATGTAACATATAATATACTTAATGTGATTCAGAGCCCTGATATATTCACTGTAAAGTTATTTTCCTTAATTATTTGCTTAGAAGTGAAGAAAGCGACATTCAGATGAATATGTACATGATATCAACATGTATGAGCTGTGCACTTTCCTCTCAAATACAAAATAAATACACAATAAAATAGCAGAAGTGAGAAAACAGCAGTTAAGAAAGCATCTGATCACAGCGATGTGG
>NW_015612518.1:0-758 GCF_001515605.1 Sinocyclocheilus anshuiensis
AACGCACTGACGACTTTCCTTCATTTGAGCCCTATGCGCTTTTTAAAAGGGTTAAAAGTTGTAGAGTAGTTTGGGAAGCAGTTGTGACTCCAGTAGTGCGCAATGCTCTCTCATGCCGACCTTTTGGATACTCGCCTCGGTGAGTTATCGCCACCAAACTCCGGTCTTCAGCTCCACTGTAAGCTATAGAGTATTTTTCAGTCTTTAAACTAGTGAACTAATGTGATTGCAAAACTGATATCTCAATCTGTTCTCATTTTACTTGCAATGTTTGTTCATTATCAGATAAATTACTGACACATTTTCATCCATCAGCTTACTCTGACGGATTGCGAAACTGAACAATGTTTTTAATAACTGTTTGTGCAACAAATATGTCAATAAGTTTATCATTTTTTAAAATACATTTTGTTCTTTCTGTCTTTAATGTTGATATTTGCATGTTCCAGCCATTTGGAGAGAATGCTAAATTTTTGGACTCGTGCGTCCACAGGGATGAAGGATGCTGCAGCCGAGCTTCTCGGACACAGAGAGGCTTTGAAGTGCAGACTAGGGGGGACTGACTCTGGACACCCCGGCGATCTTACTTCGGCTACAGAGACTATGGAAGGGACCACTCTGCTCCCCGGGGAAGACATAAGTAATGGGGCATCCAATCCTAATGGAATGCAGCAGGTCAACGCCAAAGACCAAGAAAAGCAGCAACAGCAAAACTCTAATAATCAGTCGGGTGGCCAGCAAAACCAACAGAAACAGAA
>NW_015612519.1:0-758 GCF_001515605.1 Sinocyclocheilus anshuiensis
AAAAAGGAGCCGTTTTCTCAATTTTCTACTTTCAATTTTAAATCAAAAAACGAATGATCGAATGATACATGGATTCCTTATGTACCTCTTAGTTTGATTCCAAATTGGAGACAATCTTAACCAAACAAAAGCCTTAGTGCTGTAATATTACATAATTTCCAGTAGTAATAGTCTGTCAGAGCTTAATATTAAAGTAAAAATAAACCTCTTACCCCATGCTGTGGATTTCACCGTAACTCATCATAAATACTAATTTCCCTATCTCATCTGCAAGCCAGACGCAGATGCATTCTTGGGAGGAAATATAAAGCTAAAAGATCTAAAAAGAAAAAAAGAACATTCCGATCTCATCTGATAACATGCTAATGCTGTAATAATTCAGTTGTGATATCGTCTATGAATAATGTATTCATGATTTATTGGTGTACAATCTAAAGTGATGTTGAGATATGGGGTGTTGTTCCCAAGCTCAAAGAAGCAGGCTAACTGGCTAACTTTAGACGATCAGCCAGAAATGAGGGCATGTGCACTGTAGAAAAGTTCTATGAAGCCCACCAGGGGTCAAGAAGCCTGCAAGAAGTCTCAAAGAACTGGGAGCAGGAGTTCCCAAGGCCCTTTGAGTAAAGGGCATCATTACCATCTCCCCAGCAACCCACCCTCAACAACAGCAACCCAGCGTGGTGTTCTGCACTTGGGGCAGAAATACCATAGGTCATAGGGTGCCCTGTCTGTAGGAGGCACTTCAACACAGCAGGAAT
>NW_015612520.1:0-758 GCF_001515605.1 Sinocyclocheilus anshuiensis
CAAACCCTGTTTATCACAACAAAACCCTGCTTTATATCAAGTAAAATAAGGAGGTAAAAATGAGAAGAAAATCCAAAAAGTTAATATTTAACATTTCTTAATTTGAACAAATGGGCCCTATTGCACCTTTCAAAATACGTATTAATGCAAGATGGTCAGGGTTTATAAATGTGGTGTATGTTTATGCTGAACAGGATCTCTGTGGGCATATATATGTGTGTATGAGTTCTGTCAGTGGGATGTAATAAAGGACAATGAGGGACTATGTAAATTGAAAATCAGTCTTCTCCATTGCTTTAATTACCTTTAACTCCTTAACTCCCTGTCTAACAGGACATGAAACAGTAGAAATTTGCATTGCCTAATACGTTTCATAACCACAGTAATAACAGGAGTGTTGAAGTAATGGTGTTCCAGGTATACATTAGACACAGTAATGAATACCTAAACCATAACTCACACAAACACATGCTTACATGCCTGTCTAAATGAGTACATACCATAGACTTCAATGGTTTCATATAATGCAAATTATAATTACAGATTAAACCAAATCCCACCCACAAAAGAAAACGGTTAGCATTTTTACAATTTATTTTATTTTAATACTTATTTTAGCATTAGCATTTTAAAATCAAATAGAAATAAAATCAAATAGAAATGAGACAATGACTCTGCAGTTTCTTTTTTATTTTGCAGACTTTAATATATATATGCAACACAACTCCTTGTTCAAGCTCTTGCTCTATCCAGGCTGG
>NW_015612521.1:0-758 GCF_001515605.1 Sinocyclocheilus anshuiensis
TTCTTTAAAAAACATTACATGTCTTACTGATCCCAAACTTTTGACCGGTAGTGTATATATTTAATATATTAAAACTAAATTTTCAGCAGTTAAAATAAACAGCATTTATTTGCAATAGAAATCTTTTGTAACAATGTAAAAGTCTTTACTGTAACTTTTGATAAATTTAATACATCCTTGCTGAAAAAAAGTATTAATTTCTTTCAAAAACCTTACCGGCCCTAAACTTTTGAATTGTAGCGTAGATAAATAAACAAAGATGTTCTTCAGACAAATAGTGTAACATTACTCACCACTAAAGCCTTAGTGTACGTGACACCATAGTCCAAACATAACAAGAACCCGACTGAAGCCTCCAAATTGTTTATACACCATTTGATCTTAATTATCATCAGCATGCTGTGTAGAGCACTCAAGAATGTGTACGAGATTCATTTCTGACTTCCGACCTACATTGTGAGTGTGTGGTAAATTAGTTATTTTTGTAGACAAACTTACGAGAAAGGGATAATGTCTCTCATCTGGTCTGTATTATTACTGTTTAACTGTTTTTTCCAGCTCTTAGCATGACATGTTCTTTTTTTGGTTCATCATAATTGCACATCCTCTACACTCATCTACTTTTTTTTTTCCTTTTATTTTGTCTACCCAAACTTTTTTTTTTTCCCCCATTTAATCTCTTCTCGGATGTCGTCCCTTCTCAGGGCTTTACGTACATAGCTCCATCTGTGCTCGAAAACATCAACGAGAAGTTCACT
>NW_015612522.1:0-758 GCF_001515605.1 Sinocyclocheilus anshuiensis
ATTAATTAATTAATTAATAATAATTAATGGAACCTAATTATAAAGTGTTACCCAATTAAAAAAAAAGTCATTAATTAAATTGCATGAATTAATTTATAATTGTTATTGTTTTCTAATGCCATATAGTGTTGAAATTTGAGGTTTGCGTATTAAAAAAAAAGAGGAAAAAGATTTGTTTGTTATTTAATGTTCATAACTTTCACTTTCATTTTATCACTTACATTTGGCAATACTTTTCCACCATTAATGAACTCTCCCGAGTCTTGTTGTGAGGTTTAGTGACTTAGGGTCTTGGATTGTGAAGATGTTTCCTGCATTTACTTTGCTTTTCATCAGGCTTTAGAAGCATCCGTTTCTCATAAAATGATGCCTGCTAGCCAAATTCCAGCCACACGTACAGTGGGCATACAAAACAATCACCCCCTTTAAAATAATCACATTTTGTTAGGGTTAGGGTTTTTTTTTAATGTTTTATCCTGCTGTATTTACTCAGTGCATCTTATAACATCCAAGTGAAAGAGATAACTCCAACATGTCAGAAAAGAGAGCCCAGACTAAAACCCCACTGAAAATCTGTCTTGAAGACTGCAGTCCACAAACGCTCACCATCAAACTGAAATGAACTTGAGCAGTTCTGCAAAGAAGAGTGGGAAATATTGCAGTCTTGATGTGCAAAGTTAGTAGAGACAGATACTTATCCCAACAGACTAAAAGCTGTAATTAAAGTAAAAGGTGGTTCAACAAAATACTGACACAAG
>NW_015612523.1:0-758 GCF_001515605.1 Sinocyclocheilus anshuiensis
CTCCTGGAACTTCTGGTGCCAGTCAATAAAGACCTGCACAAAAAATAATGTCTCAATCATGACATTTAACTTTAAATTTCTTGAGGTTTACATAAACGTTTACATTAAGACATTTTCCATAAAGGCATATATTTATGGACTTACCTGTTCAGCCAGAGCCTCCATGGGTGTGATGTAGACACAGCAGCCCTCTGAGTTGTGTAGGAGCATCCTAAGAATGGCAAACTCAGCACATATGGTCTTCCCACTGCCGGTGGGGGCGCCAACAAAGACATTATCATCGCTGTTGTACACTGCATTGAACACTGAGGAAAACAAGAATAGTTTACATTTACAAGTCTCAGTCCAATATATAGTGTGTTGTGGATGGTCTATAAAGGCAGGTACCTTGGGTCTGGATTGGGTTGAAAAAGGGAAAGTTCTGGTAGAGGTTCTCGAAGGCTGCGTTTCTCAGAGCGGACACGGGCAATGGCTGCAGGTCCAGCAGCTCAGTTGGAGGAGGATATTTCTCAGGCAGGATCAGGTGACGGAATGAAACAGGCAGTTGCGTCTCACATGCTTGAAAAAGAGAGAGAAAAAAATCTTCATAATTCCCCAATACCTCTAATGCTTCATTATCCTTACAGATTTTGGTCACTACATCAATGCCATACTGAATTAGTATTTTAAATATTCAATACGGTTTAGTAATACACCCTGCAGTATTAAGTTGCAAACTTACACAGCCAACGGTCTGAAGCTATGCGAATGAAGTACTG
>NW_015612524.1:0-758 GCF_001515605.1 Sinocyclocheilus anshuiensis
AAAAAAGAAAAAAAACGGGAATCTTTTATCCTGTTCAACATAAGCACGTGTACTCCTCGCAAGGATGCCCGGAGTCCTGGGTCTGTACATTGGGATGGAGGTGCTGATTGCCCTTTCCTCGGTCATTGGGAATGTGATGGTGGTCTGGGCTGTGAGAATAAACCGATCACTACGGGACACGACCATTTATTTCATCGTCAGCCTGGCTCTGGCAGACATTGCGGTCGGGGCACTTGTCATTCCTCTGGCTATAACCATAAGCATCGGACTGAAGACTCATTTTTACAGCTGTCTGCTCGTTGCATGTACTGTACTGGTACTAACGCAAAGTTCAATACTCGCCCTCCTGGCTATTGCTATTGACCGCTATCTGAGGGTCAAGATACCAATGAGGTAATGTTGGTTGCTTGAAACTCATTTAACGGGAATGAATTTCACATTTCCAGTTCTGTTTTCATTTTCTTAATGCATGATTGTTTCGTGTCATGGATGTGGAGGTTGTACTGAAGTTGACTGTGAAATGCTGCTTATCACAAGTCTTAAAGGGATATTTGACCCAAAACGAATTTAAATTGTCATTTACTTACCCCCTGCTGAAAAAAAAAACAGCTAAAATCAGCCTAAGCAGGTTGGCTGGTCTTAGTTGTTTTAAGCTGGGTTTTAGCTGGTCTCTCAGCCTGGCCAGCTAAGGAAGTGGCCAAAACCCCTCTAAAACCAGCTTTGACCAGCTAAGACCAGGCTGGATGACCAGCTAAAAC
>NW_015612525.1:0-758 GCF_001515605.1 Sinocyclocheilus anshuiensis
TCCATCTTTCAAGGTGCCTGTCTTAGTTAAAAATGAGACAGTACAAGACATCAAAGTGCTCTTAGGTCACAACATTGCTGAGCTTTCCTTTCCTAAGGCTGTGTCATCCCTGCCAACTCCCAATGCAGGAGAACCACTCCACCGTGATGTTACTTCATCTTTTGCGACGTGCAACTCCATGCATGTGTCTGATTGTGGGAAACTCACCTTTGATTTCACTGACTTTTCTTTATCCGAAGAGTGGAAGGAGAGAATCACTAGGAAATTAAATTCAGTGTCAGATGCTTTTGCACTCAGTGACCTCGATTTCGGCCATACCACTGAAAATAAACACAGAATACGCTTGTCAGATCCAACTCCATTTAAACAGAGGTCCAGACCGATCCATCCTTCTGACTATGAGGCTGTCAGACATCATTTAAAAGAGCTTCAAGATGCTAACATCATACGTGAATCAGAAAGCCCTTTTTCTTCTCCGATTGTTGTAGTGAAGAAAAAGAACAGTGACATCAGGCTATGCGTGGATTATTGGAAGTTGAACAGCCAAACCATCAAAGATGCATACTCCTTACCCCAACATTGAAGAAGACTTCTCTGTCTTGACTGGGTCGAGGTGGTTTTCTATCATGGATCTCAAGTCTGGCTATTATCAAGTGGAAATGGAGGCGGAAGACAAGTGTAAAACGGCTTTGATGGGCTTCTGGGAGTTCAACAGGATGCCGCAGGGAGTTACGAACGCTCCCAGTACTTTTCAGAGG
>NW_015612526.1:0-758 GCF_001515605.1 Sinocyclocheilus anshuiensis
TGTTTGTTGCTTTTATTGCATGGTTCGTGCAGTTTTAAGGAGACGAACAGTGAGTACCAAACAAACTTTAAGCTTTAATCCACTGCCTGCAACCACATTCACCTGTGTCCAATCACTGCCGATACCCACCAATCTCTTGGCGTAGTACCATAAATTAGTGTCGCAAATATTCAGTGCTTACGTGAATATTACAGTACATTTTTTCAAAATAAGATATTCTGCGAGAAAAACTGGTCATGAAATGATTGGATCATGAAAAGCAATTTCTTTGTGACAGGTAGTTAGAGGGGAGGGGATGAAAAAGTTAAATGTTTTGTTTTAACACATTTTCTCTTGAAACAGGAAGCCAGTTGTCTATAATTTACATCACAACTGGTGAAATCACAATTTCCTACATGCTATTGCTAGTCAGAAGCAGGTGGTAATATTTTAGGTGGGTGGACATTCTGATTCTAGAGACTATTTTACTGGATCTCCCTTTGCAGGAGATAATTTGGTACATTTTACTGGAAGAGAGAAAAAAAATGCTAATTTTCAAGTATATATTCTGAAAGTTTATTTGTACACAACCATATAGACAGCCTCAAAACTGGCTATTAAAAGCAGAAAAGCTCAATTTTCTTTTAATGGGGTCTTTATTTTGTGACCAAAACAATAAAATGACTCATTCTCCCTGTTGAAAAAAAACAGCATATGCTGGTTAGGTATGTTTCGACGCTGGGATGCTGGTTTAAGCTGGTCCTTGCTGGTTTATGCTG
>NW_015612527.1:0-759 GCF_001515605.1 Sinocyclocheilus anshuiensis
ACGCAGCCTAATTTTCATTTTTGACTGAACTAACCCTTTAAGTTTAGTTTTGGAGCAATAACTGGGTAAATTTGTCTATGCTTGCCCCCTCCAACGGTACGGCTACAATTGTTGAGTCACGTGCAGCAGGATTAATTCATCTTTTTGGCACGACAGTCCCTCAAGATTAACAAATCCTATTCCATGTTGAGTTTTCAATTAAACTAATCGCTCTGTCTGTCTGAGAACTTGATTTATGAGCATGAGAAAATTTAACAAATGAGCTTTGGCAGTCCTTTCCCAATTTCATAGCTGTATGTTGGAAATTTACTAGCTTCGAGGAGGTTGCCGTGGAGAGGGTGTGGAAGTTGTTCCCCAGATGCTTTGCATACAAAGGGAGAGATAAGTAATAGCCGAGACGTTAAAATTCTTAATAGCAGGTTACCTGACATTTCCATCCTGTGACTCAGCCAAATGCTTCTTGTTAACTGTTGATTCCATCACCGTCTGTTATTTTGGAATCAGTGACGCACATTACCGGTGGCATTTGCATAGAAGTCCCTGAAAGACGTCTTTTGACCTTTAGTCATTTCAAAACAAACTGCCATAAAAAAATAAAAAACAGAATTGTTTAGCTGTGCTGCACATATACTGATGCCCATATGTTTTTAATGGTTTTTATGCTACTTCAAGGTGACCATTATGGATGCTGGAGTGAGAGGGACAATTGCTGTTGGGCTGGTTCCCCAGTATTACAAACTTGACCATCAGCCTGGCTGG
>NW_015612528.1:0-758 GCF_001515605.1 Sinocyclocheilus anshuiensis
GCCTCCACGTCGTGCATTTAAAATCCTTTAATGCACGGCAAACTGTTGATTATCCCTTACATGTTAAATTGGCACTGTATGTAAAATGAAACCCAAGTACACATTTTCTGTTCTTTATGCACTTTAGGCTATTAGCGCAAACAGATGGACACTAAGTAAAGAGCAGGAAGGCTTGAGAGGCGTACTGTCAGTGTCAGATAAAGTAAAGACAGAAGGGGAAAAAATGTTTATCCCTTCATCGATCTGTTCCTATATTTGCCTTAATTGTGGCAGAATCGATTCACCGCCAGAGCGTCAGGATCACGTTTCTCTCCTCAGCATGGCACCGGCCCTCCTTCTACGCTGGTTTCTTGCAGTCTGTCAGACGCTGTGTTTGTTTGCGCACTTGTGTAGTAGCAGGGACATCACTGAAATTCATGGGGTCCTGGACAAGACGTGTTTAGAGGACCCCTTTATTACAGAGCCTTCAGGAGTCCACTCTCCTAACAAACAGTATTATTGTTTATGAGCAATAAATTATTATAATAATATAAATTATTATAATATTATAAATTATTTTTTAGCATTTGTCTGATTTGTTGAAATTGTTTGTTGAAACTTAAATGTATGATTTTTTTGTTTGTTTGTTTTTGAAAGAAGTCTCTTGTGCTCACCGTGGCTGCATTTATTTGATCAAAAATACAGTAAAAACAGTAGCTTTTCTATTTTAACATTTTAAATTGTGAATGTGATGTGAGAGTTAGAGGTTAGTTTTTTTT
>NW_015612529.1:0-758 GCF_001515605.1 Sinocyclocheilus anshuiensis
AATGACAGAATTTTCATTTTTGGGTGAACTAACCCTTTAAGGGACTTTGAGGTGGTTAGTAAAGGAGATGACACCTTAACAAGATGTGAGGGTCAGGCTAGAGATGACCCTCCAGTTATCATCCAGAAACCCCTTAACTGGATAACAAGCTAAACAAACCAGTCTACTGATTGGCTGGTTTAATGTTTTGACATCTGTCTTACCTCCATAGTTGCTTTCTGCTGAGGTTGACATGTTGATGGGCAGGACAACTGTGAGATGACCTGTGGGAATGTTGTTCATATTCACTTTACACATCTTAATGCGTTTACTCCCTGTCCATATTCTTTACAGGCATTACTAGCCATGATGATTGAGAATCTGTCCAACAATTATCTGCACCCTGCTTTTCAAATTACGCTGGGGATGAAATTTCAGTTGCCGCTTTCATCTGCTTTGATTCATTCATTTGCTATTCATCGAGTTTTGGGTTTGACCTATTCCTTTAAACATTTGTTTTCTTTCACACTGATCTTTTTCATGCGTTCTTTAATTCATTCTCATGCACGCATCAGTTATCTACACATTGACATAACTTGACTAACCACGCATTAGAAATTGTATTTATTGAATTTAATTAGGGTTTTAAAATGTGGATCTGTGCTTTGATGTTTACATACGACTGAGATTTAACTGGTAATCATAACCTTGGATATTTACTGACAAGCACAAGAATTTGCACTCTGAACAACCATTGCATTGTGGCTAGGGAGTTAAGT
>NW_015612530.1:0-758 GCF_001515605.1 Sinocyclocheilus anshuiensis
CACACACACACACACACACACACTCTCTCTCTCACACACACGCACGCACACTCACTCTCTCACACACACACACACACGAAGGACAAAGCTTTTGTAAGCAGATATAGCAGCATGACAGAAATGATCAAACAGGCAGGAACACAGCTGTGTTTGCTACTAAAGCCCAGGCCGCAGTGATATACAGTAATATACTCCCATACATGACGCAGCACTGGCCTTTGCTGTGACGTCATTCAGTCGTATTAACCACTGCTCACAGTAAACCAGATCCTGGTTCTCCATCAGAAAGTCATTTTTGTTTCAGGCTGTAGATGTGAACATCATTGTGCTATGACAAATGAGAGAACTGATCATTATCCCATGAAACTACCATCATTTTTTGGAAATGTTGCAATTATAATTTAAGTGATGGACTTTTCTGGGTTTTTTTTAGTTACTAAGAGCTTTGAAAGTAATTGCTAAAACACGCCTTCACTTCCATTTCACAAGAACGGCTGCTTATGACAAACTAGATATCTGGCATATAATCATTTACTTTCTAGAATGCAATGCTACAGAAGCTTGTTTCTGCCACGTGATAAATAACAATAATAATAATTTGATTTTTTTTCATATTTTCAAGATATAAACTTGGAATTGCAAGAAATAAAATCAGATTTGAGAGATACATTTGGAATTCTGACTTTTATTCCCCTCACAATTCTAAATTTACATCTTGTATTATTTTTTTCTCCACCTTGGAATAATAATAAAAAAAA
>NW_015612531.1:0-759 GCF_001515605.1 Sinocyclocheilus anshuiensis
CACAGCACCTGCTGTGGAGAGTGATCTTAAAGGAATACGAAAACTCTGTCATCATTTACTAACCCTCATGTCACCCCAAAATCGCATGACTGACTTTCTTCTGTCGAACACAAAAGGTGAATTTTTGCTATATCCTAGCAACTGCATATACAACAAAAATGAATGAGGGAGGAAAAAGCATAATAAACATTGCATTAAAGCAGTTCATATGACTCATATGATATTGATATGTTAAAGTCTTGCCAGAATGATTGTGTTTACAGCACACATCAACACCACCATCAAATCACACCTGCCAGTTGGAAACTCATTACTTTCTTTAAGTCCAGACTTGATGGCATGCCAGTTAAAGATTTATGGAAACAATTTTGTTCAAAATAAGTACACCAAACTATATAGCCAACGTTGATACATTAGTTAGTATGTAGTTAGTATGCACTCTTTATATTTGTGATTAAAAAAATAGCAACAAAGCTTAGCAAAAAAATAATAATAAAAAAAGTATGGCGAGACAGACCAAACTACATTTTCCATAATTCACTGTGGCAGCATGAGAATGATGACGTACACAGATAAATCACCAATTACACATGTGATGTGCATCCTTTGTTCTTCATTATGTTGCATCGCCACTAAAAAAAGATTCCTGGCTTTGTCAGAAAGTGAACAAAGAGAGAGAAATATCAAATCTGATCAAAAGCACTCAAACACACATCATGTCATAGTTACGATTTATAAACTTTTTTTTAAATTTTATTG
>NW_015612532.1:0-759 GCF_001515605.1 Sinocyclocheilus anshuiensis
TGTCCATCCACTGTCTTATTGCCAAGACCAGATTTGGAAACTGCTGAATGGACATTAAAATGGTGTCACTTCGGTGATCGTTTTTTGGATTCATTCAATCATAGAGGTAGCAGTTGCAGTACCAGCACTTATTGATAACTCAAACATTATATTTTTAATTTTTGCAAATAATTCAGCCAGGACTGCTTAACATACAGACTTTTCAATTTTCATTTTGTGGATAATGTATTCTTAGATAACCAAAAACATCCTGTGATAAGGGGCCTTGTGATCCCAGGGGATTTTTTTTTATGACTGTTAAAGTTAACTTGCAAATTTATAGATATTAATATATAGTTTTATAATATTTAACAGCTTGCTTTAGTAAAAGCAAATTTGATGTTGGAAACAATTTTATTTTATTTTATTGCATTGCATTGCATTGAATTTAAAATGTTCTCTCACAAAGATTTGTGTTCTATGAACTATAACAATGTTCCTGTTGTGTTGTGTGTATTTTTGCTATTTCAAAATATATGCATTGAAATTTCAACCACTGCGAATCTTTGGCCAAAATTCCATACTATGTGATTTTCTGTTGTCTGCAAGCAGTGGTATTTAATTCCTTCAGAAAATGGAAGGAATGCAAATCTATGCAAATCTAGTTTTAGACAGCTTTTTTTTTATTCTTGAAAAAAAGCCTGTTTATTCTTTGTAGACAGCAGTGGCGGCTCATGGGTTTTAAAATAGAGGAGGCACACCAATTGTATTGGTCTGGGA
>NW_015612533.1:0-759 GCF_001515605.1 Sinocyclocheilus anshuiensis
CTGCTCGAGTGTTGTTGTAAAAAAGGAAAAAGAAAAAAACAGTCACATGAAATGCACACGCTTACAGAGAAAGACAGGACTTAACTGCAAAACCTGTGAGAAAGCACACGGTGATCGTCCACCGGAATTATTCTCGTGACAGCAACAGACATTGCATAGAGATATGCACCCTTTCACATTTTTATCAATCATATTGCATAAATACAAAGCGTTTACTCTAAAAGCGTATACTGACAGGCGTTTTAAAGATCAGTACCCAAATCATGGCAAATGTTCACAATGCAATGCGCTTCATCAGGTCGAGTTTGTACGACATAGTGCATACAGTCTGCGTTATGAATGACAATTAGCCTACCACCGTAAAAACCAATTCCAGTCCTATTCTTTGGCATTTGTCTATTGCCGTCCACGAAACAACCCCACCCCACCCCCTGCAAAAAAGTTTAAATCAACAATATCGTACAGCGAATGTTATGCAGCAACCGGTGTGGTGGGAAAACAGCCTGCTATGGCAGGAAAGTTTTTTGTAGCTATAAGTGTAGTTCAGATTCGTATGTAACCCAATGGGGCAGGGAGGGGGTTGGGGGGTACGAAAGCTGGTAACTTGACATGAAAAGTAGATTGACAGGGTGAAATCATGCACATTAGCTGCACTGATATGTTTCGCGTAGCTAACACACATTCTTAACAGGACTACACCTACAACAAGCTTTTAGTCCGAATGTGTGAAGAGATGAGCTTATCGTTTGTTTTTGTACA
>NW_015612534.1:0-759 GCF_001515605.1 Sinocyclocheilus anshuiensis
GACCACAGACTTTTTGACAGAAATGCAAGTAATAGACAAATCAAATTTTGTCTTTAGTATACGGTATATAACACTGAATTTTATCATCAACTGTTACTTTGCAAATTTCTAGGTAGCTCTTGAGTTAGAGGCATGTACTTACGGCGAACTTCCAGTTTGCATTCTACTACGTCTTCTCCGCTGTCGTTGACCGCCTTACACATGTACACACCTCCATCAAACGGACACGGCTTACGGATCTCCAGAGTCAGCACACCCTGATTGCTGAACATGCGGTACTTGGCCTCATTTGTAATGTCCATCTTGTTTTTGTACCATGTGATTTTAGGCTGCACAAAACATTGAGATGGATTTAGAAATGGACTGTCTTGACAATTTTCTTATATAAACATTTATATGATAGATACTATTTTTTTTCCTCAGAGCCTGTTAATATCTGGGTTAAAATACTAGCTTGTAATATATTAAGCCATTGAATATTTCATGAGAAGGGTGATATGATTTTTTTTTGTAATATGCACAAAAAAATGCTCAAAAATAGACTAATCTAAACTCTTAAAAGTGCCAGCTGTTTGGACCTTTTCTGTTTCAGCATGACAATATCCCTATGAACAAAGTGAGGACCTTTGGGATGAATTGTAATGCTGACTGTGAAGCAGACCCCATCAGTGACCTCGCTGATGCTCTTGTGTCTGAATGAGACCAAAAGCCTACAATTACAATCCTCAGCATAGTGGAAAGTATGGAAGCTTACTTAAA
>NW_015612535.1:0-759 GCF_001515605.1 Sinocyclocheilus anshuiensis
CAAAGAGAAAGGAAAAATTTTAATCGCATTATATGACCCCTTTAAACTTCTCACTTTAACCACATATCCTGTGTTTGTACCTTTTTGCAAAAACATATCCTGTTTCCTTTGACTCAGAGACAAACGTGTGTGACTAATGTGACTATCACATTAATAGTGAAATCAAATTAAAATTATTTGATCTTGCATTGAATGCAAACTTGATGTACCAGGAAAAAACAGTGGCTCTTGTAAACACACAAATAAACACAGAAAATGATGTCACATCCAATATAAATGGATAACATACAGAAGAAAAAAGAGCCTATATGTATCAACACTCACCCATAGTCAACCTTCATGTGCTGTCCGTTGAAGAAGAACACTGTTGAGGGAATGAAGCTGATGTCAAAGTATCTGGTATAAACCGGCACCGTGTCCACATCCACCAGATAAATGCTGGCCATGTTACTCAGATCATGAGCCATCTTTGACAGCTGTCAATAACACAAATACAACCATATTTCACCGTATTTAACATACTTCAATGAAAGCTTAGATTTTTGTGAATATTTTGAATGAAAGATTTATTTTCTTTGATCATATTTACCAAGGGGTCAATATATATTTGAGTAACAGTATGTATGCATGTGTGTGTTTACATATATATATATATATATATGCACATTTAAATTGTGACTTTTAAAGTATAAATAAATAAATTTATTAAATAAATATCTATTAAACAGGCACATATACAAATATATATATATATATATA
>NW_015612536.1:0-759 GCF_001515605.1 Sinocyclocheilus anshuiensis
CCGCTGTTAAATGTCATTCATAAGTTCCAGTATTTGTATCCCTTTTGTTTATTGAATTAAATTCTAGTTTACGTATTCTCCAGCGTCTCCTCGATCCTCCCTCGTGAAGCGTGACACTACCATTTAAAGACTTCTTTAAGATTTTTTTTGTTTTTCTTTGTTTAATTAATTTAAATTTACATTATTTTAATTTTTTTCTTATGCTCACCAAAACTGCGTTTATTTATTACAAAAATACAGTAAAAACAATATTATGAAAAATTATTACGATTTAAAACAACTTTTCAATTTTAATAGATTTTAAAATGTAACTTATTCTGTGAAGGCTGTATTTTCAGCAGCCATCACACTATTCTCCAGATGATATTTCAGAAATCACTCTAATATGCTGATTATGCTCAAGAAACATTCCTTGTCATTATCAATACTGAAAACGGGTTACACAACAGTTTGCTGCTTAATATTTTTGTGGAAACCATCATATGTTTTTCAGGATTCTCTGATGATTAACAAGTTCTATTTGGATTAGAAAACTTTTGTAATGTAATATTTTGATTTGTAAAGATACTATTTTGTCTTTACTGTCACTTTTGATCTTACTGAACCCAAACTTTTGAACAGTAGAGTTCCTAGTATACATACTCCATTTTCTTTCATAGAAATCTATGGTATGTCACATTTAGAAATGTCCATGTGTGTTTGTAGCATTCTTAGTGCAAGTTTAGGCCCATCCTTTCATTCCTAACACATTCCACAGCT
>NW_015612537.1:0-759 GCF_001515605.1 Sinocyclocheilus anshuiensis
TTCAGCTTTGATCACAGAAATTAATTACATTTTAAAATATATTAAAACAGAAAACACTCATTTTAAATTGTAATAATGTTACACAATATTACAGATTTTTATTGTTCTATTTTTAATCAAATGAATGCAGCATTGGTAAGCATAAAAGACTTCTTTTAAAGACAAATACATCTATTAAATATAACAATACAAATGTAATTATGCATTCTAATATTTAACAAAAAACACTCCCAATGGCTCACTGACTTTACCAAATAACAGAAAGCACACTGTCAAACAAAAAACAAGTGTGGATGTGTAACTGTGAAGCTGTGGGACACATAAAACATAATTCATTCCCTGAGGCTCCGCGCTGTAAATTAACCACTACTGACTGTGATTTCAACCCACTAATGTATTCAGAGCCACTTCTGATTCACCTGCATTTCGCGAAACATTAACCAGTCACATTTAAAGTGTCCTTTTTATACCCATATCCCTTTGTGTGCTTCCAAGTGTACATTAGTATGGAGTTTCAGACCAGGATGGTGTTGGTTTGCCCCGGCAGAGATGAGAACGTTTGTTCTGTATGCCTGAGGGCACTTGTTCTCAACTGGGCAGAATAAAAAAACGAATGAAAGGACCTGCTGGTCTACAAAACACACGCTCCCCAGAAGCTTCCGGGTGGATATGAAATCCATGTGGACCTACGAATGACAGCGGTTAATGAGTAAAGACTTGAGAAGAAGGCTGGAGTTTCCTTTCAGATGGTCTTTATAG
>NW_015612538.1:0-759 GCF_001515605.1 Sinocyclocheilus anshuiensis
TTAAAAAAAGAAGTATACTAATGGCACACTTGAATAAACTTCTTTTTTGTAAGGGAATGCAGCGCATTCATGTATAGAGTAACTACACTGAATAGTGTTTTGTGTTGAATTTCTCCAGGTCAGTGTGTCTTACTTTACGTCAATATCAAGACAGAATGAGTTCGAGACCAATTCAGACTCTGTGATCCCCCTCTTCTCCATTACGTATTTCCTGGCCATTACCATTTCAATTCTGTCTTGTCTGAGGTATCACAAGGCATTACAGACAAAATGTGTGCCAATGCCAAGCCAAATGAGTCAAATGAGCTCATCTATCATGTCTCTCTTTCCACAGGTTAGATTGTGTCAGGACGAAGGTGTGGGTGGCTGGGTTTGGCGTCGTCTCCGCTGGTATGGCCGTGTTGGCCAGCTTTGGACTGCTGCTGTTCTGTGGGATGCCGTTTGCCATGACTGTGGCCTCAGCACCCTTTTTGATTCTCGGTAAACTTCATTCATTTCATCACCTAGTAGGGGTCTCTCAGCTGATGTTCACAGTCTCTGCTTTCCTCCAGGTGTTGGTGTTGATGACATGTTCATTATGATTTCCTGCTGGCAGAAGACCGAAGTTGATAAAAATGTTGAGTTTCGCTTAGCAGAAACATATAAGGAAGCCGGTGTGTCCATCACGATCACCACGCTGACGGATGTGCTGGCTTTCTACATTGGCCTTCTGACACCCTTCCTCTCGGTGCAGTCCTTCTGCATGTACACCAGCACCGC
>NW_015612539.1:0-759 GCF_001515605.1 Sinocyclocheilus anshuiensis
CTGCTACACGAATTTAATGCATCTGACCAGTAGGGGGCCATAGAGGATTAGTATTGGGCTCAGCAAGGCTCTAACCTCACATGTAATTTTATGAGCCTGCAGAGTCTAATAACACATAAAGCTGCAAAAATGGAACTTTACAGAAAACAGGCAGCTATAACAGTTGGAACTGAATGTATTTTATTTATTTTGGCTATGCAATAGCTCTTAGATAGACGTTTAACAGAACTTTATAAGTTTAATTAAAGTTGAGACATTTTTAAATTAAGGAACCTTTCTATAACAACAAACAGTTAGCAGAACCCAACTTAATTATCTGCAACTACATGCTTTGTATTTATGTTATTTATATTTATGCATCAATAATAAAAATATATTACTGAATCATGAGTGTTTTACAAGAAGTTAAGGATGTATATTCCTAAAAAATAAATGTTCCAAAAATCAAATGGTTCCCGAAAGGACATTTCTTAAAAGAACCATTTTAATAATCTGAAGAACTTGTTCAATATCAAGAACCTTTTTGTGCAATTAAAAAAATCTTCATGGAACCATAGATGCCAATAAAGAACTTTTATTTGTAGGAGTGTACAGTTTTATAGTGAATTGTCACTGATGACTTGGTTTTATATAATTTCTCATGATTTTCTGAGATTTTTTTTTTTACAATTCGGAAATCTTTGTAGACCCTGCAGGGAATGTAGTAGTAGTAGCATATTTTTATTTAATGCCATGTCAGCATCTTAGGCTATTTTCATG
>NW_015612540.1:0-759 GCF_001515605.1 Sinocyclocheilus anshuiensis
CCGCAAAAATACTATTTAAATATGAATCCTGCATGTTCTGCGTGTGTCTGTGTGAATGAGTGGCGCAGATGTGCAGTTTCGTTTACTACACACATACTGAAGCGCGCGTAACAATCTACAGATCTGCTCTGAGAGTCACTTCAGGAGATTTTTACAGTTTCTTTTGAGAAAATTATTCATAGGGCCTTAATGTAATTTTGTTAAAGTTCAATGGTCTGAGTTTCATAATTTCAATTAATCATGTTTTTGTTTAATATTTTTTAGTTGAACCATTAAAACCTACAAAAAAAATTAAATGGGGAAAAAACGGAATCCAGAAAAATTAAAACCGAAAAAATGCAATTTGGAAAAAAATTAAATAGAATTTTGGGAAAAAATAAAACAGATTTCATAGGGCCCTAGTACTAGCTCCCTCTTGTGTTGTTTCCTGAATCTGCTGGCTGTCTTGTTGATGAATGAATATATTCATGGTTTAAATATTTAAATTATGTATTACATATTTTGTGTGTATAATACATTAATTTCAGATGTCATACGGATATGATCTAAATATAGAAAATGTATCACCGTTGTCATTTTAAAATGTTTCCATTTCTTTTGTGTATAGGGAAATTATTTTCTCCGCAAAATTACATTTTTTATTTTTATTTAACTGTCATTTAACCAACATTGTCATTTTTTTTCCTTCAGTCTAAAGCACTTAGAAGAGAAAGCAAAAGCCACTTGCAAAGCTCTAAATGGTCCTCTTGAGGATGCGGC
>NW_015612541.1:0-759 GCF_001515605.1 Sinocyclocheilus anshuiensis
AACCACAGGTCTTGTCACTTTCTGACAGTGCTGGCTGTTTTGACCTCTAAACAATTGCCACTTTGTGCCTTTCTTTGTTTTACGCCAGCAGTTTCTGTCTCTGAAGTCTGATCTCTGCTGTCTGGGTCCTCTTATATGTTCTTAACTTGTGTGGAGAGAGACCACATCCTTCATTGTTTTTATACAGATTTGATCACAGCTGTGGAAGACTGGGGCAGTTGTGATTAAATGTAAATGGACTCAAAACATTCACTTTTGTGAAGTGCCTGGCCTTCCACACTGTGATTCTCATCTCTGGTAAAATGCAAACTTGTTAACTTGCCTTTCTTCCAACTAACAGTACTCACCTTTCTAATCCTAGAGGACACCTCATCTCACTGCCATGCTCTTAGAATGCCTGTATTAAGACAAGGAAAACAATGTTGGTGTGAAGGACATACCTTTATTCTTCTAGTGGGTCTTGTAAGTGCATATGTTGCTTTTTTCTTATATCCTTCAGGCACATAAGCAGCAGTGATCGGGTGGGGAAGCCATACAGGGGTGTGAAGCCTGTCTTCAGCATTGGTGATGAGGAAGAGTATGATACAGGTAAATACACCGATTTAACCAGCCTGGAGAACTCAACTTGCAATTTCCTGCAGAGTTAGCTTATACACACTTGCACCAGTGGTGTTATCGTTATATATAAGTTACTTTATTTATTTATTTTTTGGTCATTGAAATGAAGCTGTAATAAAATATAAATATTAGATGAAAAAC
>NW_015612542.1:0-759 GCF_001515605.1 Sinocyclocheilus anshuiensis
CTTTAAAAAGAACTTTCACATATAACACCTATATGACAATAATGATTGAAAAAAAAAAGTGTATCAAAAGACATTCTACGATATTATTAAATAAAACTGTTAAAATACATAAAATATGTGTGGCCATCAGGCTGTTTTATACTGCATAAGAGACTAAAGATCAATAAAAAGAAACATTAGGCATTAACATTACACAAATTAGTCAAAAAGTCATCACTGTATTCTTAAATCATGACATGATTATAATATTGCTTATGTGCATGAAGTTCCTGCCTAATGATTGTTGTTACAATTTACAGCATGATATTAATTATTAAAATCAAATCCTTATTTAATCTTATTCAAACTGTATTCAATTCAAAAGGTCCCATAACTTTATCTTCACTGCTTTACAACAGAAATGCTGCAGCTGCTGTAATTTCAATCATGTGAACATAAAAATGTGAAAAAACAAAGCGGAGGTTAGGACTTCTATTTTGAAGTTGTGAAATATAATTGATGGAAACATACTAATTGTAGTATTCACATGTTTACATAAGGATAGAGAGAGTTTTCATTAATGTCTTCTTTCCACTAAATAATATGCTCTGGGTGTTGAAGTTGTGAAAAATTCCAAAGAACGCAAGTTTGTCATGATTTTCCGGCTTGTGCGCAGAGTTCAGTGCAAAGACTCGTTATTGATCCAGTGGACAGTAATTGCTGAATGATGCTGTTACCTGGCTGGGAAGGTCTGCAGGTGATTGTAGGCCATGTGCAGGA
>NW_015612543.1:0-759 GCF_001515605.1 Sinocyclocheilus anshuiensis
TTTTTTGTAGAGGTGGCAGATTGAAGGTTTGAGCTGGGATCCTGCTGAGTGTGGAACGAAAAAGATCTCACTACCAAGACAAAAGATATGGATTCCAGACATTGTCATCAATGAATTGTAAGTTGCAAATATTGAATGTAACAGCTATGACTACTGGATAGGGAAAAAAAAGTGTGTTTACGCACTTGCAATGTACATCCATAAACTTTAACCTGCTACCCACCATCATTTTACAGCATGGATGAAAACCGAGCACCAGAAACATACTACGTCTATGTGACCAACACTGGCCTGGTGCTTGACGGACAGCCGTTTCACGTGATCAGCTCCTGCAGACTGGACATCTACACCTTTCCATTTGATTTTCAAAACTGTACATACACGTTCAACTCTTATAAACACTCTCGTGAGTAAGCAAAACTGAAAAAAGTATGTTCCTGTTTGGCTGCTTGTGATTATATTGTACCTATTGGTCTCTTTTTTTAGGTGATGATATTCAGTTGTTCTTCTTTCTGCCAGTGGAGCAGATATTCAAAAATTCTCTTGAAGCGATGACAACTAAAGGAGAGTGGGAGCTGATAGACATGAGAGCAGAAAAACCTGTACAGCTCTTTCTGGAAGGGGGATGGGATAACCTCATTGTTTATGTTGGTGCCATTTTAGATTCGGGAGGGAATTCACTAAGAATCGCAACCGATACTGTCACGATTGGTGACGTGATTTTACCAAGTACAACATGTTCCTGGATCAACATCCTTG
>NW_015612544.1:0-759 GCF_001515605.1 Sinocyclocheilus anshuiensis
TACAGGTCTGGGGGCGGGGCCAGTGCGTTAATTGCGTTAAAATATTTTAATCAATTTGTTTTTTCATAACTAATTAATTAAGTTAACGCTTTAAACTGACAGCCCTACAACAAACACAACAAAACAAACACAAAACAACACAACAATCACAACAAAACACTAGACAAAACACCACAAAACAAAACTTCAATCACAACAAAACAAAATAACACAACAAAACACTAAACACCACAAAACATCAAACAAAACAGCAAACAAGACCCAACAAAACACTAAACAAATCAAAACACGAAACAAAACACCACAAAACTTCAATCACAACACAACAATATAACACTAAACACCACAAAACAAACTATCAAACACAACAAAACACTAAACAAAACACCAAAACAACACAACAAAACAAAACATCAAACACAAAAAACACAACAAAATGTAATTCTTAAAATTATTTAAAAATCATAAAAGAATAGATAAATAGTAAAATAAAAATGGTTGATCAATGTTTCAGTCTCATGCAACCACTTAGATGTACTTTCCTTGTTGCGGCACATTCACAAAATTTGCATTTTAATAAAACCTTCTCAAAGATGTATATAATTACGGTTGAGGCTTGATATTTCTCACTCTGTTTTGTAACTTGACAATAAATAGGTAGGGGCAAAGATGAAAGCTCTGAGAGCAAAAAGCAGCGATTTGATCCATTAATTCATCTCTTTCTGTGAGGATGAATTGCCCCGTTGAAGTGCAGCACCT
>NW_015612545.1:0-759 GCF_001515605.1 Sinocyclocheilus anshuiensis
CTTTGATGAAAGGTTTTGATCCACTTCAAATGTTGACTACAGTATTGACAAAAAGCTCAAGGGTGTTGCTAAGATATCTAAGGAAATGGTGCTGTGTAGAACTTCCCGCAACTTCAAGCTCAAGCCAAGTTAAAGCACATAAAATATCTAGTAACTGGTGCAGTTTTATAGATGTCTTGAGATTTCTGTATTCTCTATGGAATTTGCCACATTGTAAAATATGTATGATTTTTCACAAATCATACTAATTGGAATTCGCCACCTTGCAAAATATGTACAAACTGCTATGAGGTTGGGTTGGATATTCACTGTCGCTTAGCAAAATAGCCACCAAGTTGTAGATTTATGTAACAGCAGTTCTGGGCATGTGACCAAAAGTGTGAATCTTATTGGTTGGCCACATTTTATTCACAGAATTATGGAAAAGAGATTTGAACACCTCTCTGTAAAATTGTTGGATTGACGGAATACAAATGTTTTTGTTTGTGTTTATGGCACCAAAATTTTGCACCGAACATTCGTCTTGGTGTAAACAAGCCATTACAGCATGTTCATCTACTTAAACTAATGAATTATTATCAAATTACAACTTCAATTAATTTCCACAAATTAGCTTGAATCTTCCGACTTGCCATTGTTTTTATTTAACCAAGAACCATTACCATATTTTTAGAATTATTCCTTAAAGGGGTCCTAATATGCTCTTTTACAAAGTCTTGATTTTTTTGGGGGGTGTACTAGAACATGCTCTCATGCTTG
>NW_015612546.1:0-759 GCF_001515605.1 Sinocyclocheilus anshuiensis
CTTTTTAAGCATTTGGGAGAGCTCTTTCATGGTGGTCTGGAAGATGCAAAAACAGTTAGTTAATTAATGGCAATAATTAAGAATTTGCAGTTAATGTTTGCTCAGTGATAAATAACACACCTTCTCTCCTGTGTTCATCTTTTTGCTTGCAGAGAAGTCCTTAAGCGATTTAGTCACAGCCCTAAAAGAGAGAAACTATTATATTTAATATATTATTATTATTATTCATTCTGGCTTATGTTAGTTATAATTGTTCTAAATTTTCTTCTTTAAAAATGAATGAATTTTATGTTATTTTTAATTTGCCAGTATAACATTTATATATAAGTAACAGTAAATACATTTATAATGTTACAAATGATTTCGATTTCAAATAAATGCTACTTATTTTAAACTTGAGCAACACAACTGGTTGCAGTTTCATATTGTATAGTAGAATGATTTCTGAAGGGTCACGTGACACTGAAGTCTGGAGTAATGATTGCAGAAAATTGGGCTTTGCCATCACAGCAGTAAATGCTATCTTAAAATACATGAAAATAGGAAACATTTGTTTGAAATTGTAATAATATTTCACTATATTACTGTTTATACTGTATTTGTGATCAAAGAAATGCAGCCTTGGTGAGAAAGACATTTATACAACTTTTGAATGGTAGTGAACCTGTGTAGGAACGAACAGACTTACGTGGACACCTCTGCTATGTGTTTATGTCTCAGAGTCATCCACAGGTCATCATCTTCATCCAACAGCACCTC
>NW_015612547.1:0-759 GCF_001515605.1 Sinocyclocheilus anshuiensis
CTACATTAATCATTAATTTTGGTTCTGTTCAGTTTACCCTAGGGGGGTTATTTATGCTCTCCCTACTCCTATCCATGCTAGGCTGCATGGATGGGCAAGGAGTGTTGCCCAGAACAGAACCATACCCCCAACCTAAAAATGTATGCTAATTGTAAATTATTTTTGACGATAGTGGTCCTGACAGAACTGCATTAAGAATACCTGCGGAGGAAAAGATAATTGCTATCTAGAAAATTCAAATGAGATATCTAAAAATACACTGTATAGAATTAATAGAGCCTTGTCTCTCAGTTGGCAGGAAGTAGCCTATGTCTTAAGTTTTAAATGTCACATTACAATGTTTCTAATACTATATGTTCTCCAAATAAAAGCTGGGCATTATTTTTAGCTTTTGAAACAGATATTTCTCTTCTTTTTTTATTTTCAGGCAAATTTGCAAGTCTTGCATCTATAAATTATATGTTGACATTTACTCATAGGTAAAGCACAATATCATTGGCAGTGGTTTCCTGGCTTTTACAAAAAACAATCTAGAAGACTCACTCTAAGACACTTACAAATAAAGTCGGACCTTGTATTTTGCCACTTTATTATTGCTAATAGTCACTATACATCACTTGGTTGTTCTTCAACGTTTAAGCTTTTAGCCCCAAAAGTCAGCACGGGTTTGTATGTTTTTGTTTCTGTAGCAACACCTCTGATAGCCCTTTATTGAGAAGCAATCAAGTTTGTCATGAAAAAGGAAGCAATTTTCTCAAC
>NW_015612548.1:0-759 GCF_001515605.1 Sinocyclocheilus anshuiensis
AGTAATAATAATAATAATAATAATAGAAGTTAAACAGGACAAAATATAAAACCTATTAATAAATAGTTTAATAAATATTTTATTATTATTTATTAACCTATTTATTAAACATTTCACCATATTGCTGTTGCTGCCAGGTAATTATCATAAATGCCACTTTCTAAAAGTGAAAACCACTTTGGGTATTATTATAGCTCCAATATAAACCATGCTATAAATCACCTTTTCATGGTAAATGTTCTTCATGGTCTATGGTGAAATATATTTCCTATAATCCCATCTGAACTAAGCGTTTTAGCTTTTGTCTGCTGCTACTGTTATGCTAACTAATCTCCATTTGTTTGTCAGACCACCGCAGTGACATGATGTTCTATTGCCACCAAAGCTGTGACACTAATTCTACATTTTCATCCATTAAACCAGAATGTATTAAAATGCACAGGCGCTCGTTAATGAAATGCATATGAAGCAGTGGGTGCCGCTGCAGTGGTTTGCAGTGTTACTGTGAGATATCAGTGGGATTTTCTAATTAAGACACAGTCGTGACTGGATAACCGGGTTGTGATTAACCTTTCCTGCAGATTCGGAGCTAACTAGACAGAGCCATTCATCTGAGAGCTTCGTGTTTAAATGTGTATGCATTTTGTTTTGAGGATATGATGAAAATGTTACACTGTTTGAGAAATCCTGTGGAAAATGAGCTGCTGTTGTTTGTAGAAACTTATTCTGCCTTCGAGTCACGCTGGAATGATTGTTTAC
>NW_015612549.1:0-760 GCF_001515605.1 Sinocyclocheilus anshuiensis
TAAATGCAGCCTTGGTGAGCAGAAGAGACTTCTTTCAAAATCATAAAAAATATCATACCTATCCCAGTTTTAATTGATGGTTGCATCATGACTTTTTTGGAGTCATTATATTTAGACTTTTGTTGAAAATTGTATAATTGTGTTTTCAAAAAACATTTGAAACACAAAACAATGCATGCATTTCTAAGACTTTCACATATTTGTTATTAACTGCGATAAAACAGTTTAAATGTCCTAAACTTGCATTGACATGCAAAGACCAATATGTAAAAGGCTGCATTTATACTGCAGCTCTTGATGCCCAATTCCGATTTGTTGACTACATCCAATTTTTTTTTTATGACCAGCTTACATCTTCTTTTAAAGGTGACCCATATTCAATATCTGCATTCACAATATACTCAATATAACCCAAGGTAGACATACTGACCTGGAAACAGGGTTGCCAGATCTGAGAAACAAAACCAGCCCAATTGTTAATTAAAACTAGCCCAGTTGCGTTTGTTTATTTATTTTTTTCCTGTGGTTTTCCTCTCCATCAGGGGTTCCACTTCATCGAAATCGCATTTTGGGGAGAGCAGATGATTGCTTTAACCAGCGAATGAAAAAACAACCTTTGGCAACAGTGTAAAATTAGCCCAATTAGCGGGAAAACCACAGACTTGGCAACATTGCCAATGACAGGGGAGTATGCGACCTGTCCACCAGTGTCCAGGTCCGCGGTTTTCCCACGGAATTGGGCTACTTTAACACTGTTGCC
>NW_015612550.1:0-760 GCF_001515605.1 Sinocyclocheilus anshuiensis
TTTATCTTTTTATCAGTTTGTTTTCTTTCTATTAGCACAGGTTTTGTATTTCTTTCTTGAATGGGAATGATCGTAGGCCTCATTGATCTCAGTTTTTGAGTGAACATTGCTAAAATGATCCACAAAAAATGCTTTTTACACTCAAAAACTGAGGCGCATATTATCTGATCAATGAGGCATACGATCAATCAGCTCCAAAAAGAAATACAAAGCCTGTGCTAATTGACAGAAAACAAGGTGACAAAAAGATTGAATCCAAGATTTGGTGATAATATAGCAAAATGACAGATTTACAAGCAATTTTTAAAAGTGTTAACACCAGATTAGGTGAAGGATTTTAAGCACAAAACAAGGGTTAAAAATAAAGGTCCTTAACTGGCTTCAATGTTTCCATGAAAAACCTTGGAACCTTTTCAATGCACAAAAGGTTCTTTAAAGTGGAAAACAGTTCTTCAGATTATTGAAATGGTCTTCAGACTAAGAAACAAACAGTTCTTTTAAGATCTGTTCACTTGAAGGTTCTTTTGGGAACTAAAGATGTCTTCTATATGGCATTGCTGAGAATAGCCACTTTTGGAACCTTGATTTTTAAGAGCGTGGAACTTTTTCATTGCACAAAAGGTACTTTATAATGGAAAAAGGTTCTTTAGATTATTAAAATGTGCTATACATTAAGAAAAAATAAAAAAGCACTATTGAAATAAAACAAAAACCTCTTGTAACCTTTATTTTTAAGAGTGTAAAAGTGATTTTTTTTTTT
>NW_015612551.1:0-755 GCF_001515605.1 Sinocyclocheilus anshuiensis
TGAGTGAGTGAGTGTGTGTGTGTGTGTGTGTGTGTGTGTGTGTGGCTCAGTTAAATTAATGGGAGCTGTTATAAATGCATCATGAAAGCAGAAGTACAGAATACTGTGTCTGTGATTTTCTACGAAAAATAACTTTCCATGAAAAGAAAAAAATGATCAAACCACCTGGAAAGATGGTGTTTAATGCTGTTACAAAATGTGTCCTTTTCTATCTCTGTCAAATTCTGTGTCTAAAACTGATAGCATGTATGTTTAGAAAGAAACAATGAGTTTATATGTAAATAATGAAATAAAATAGTAAATAATGACAAATGAATAAAAATACATTTATTGTGTGCGTCTGCACAGGTTTACTGAGCTCCCTCACAAAGGTGCTAATATTAATGCAAAATGCTTCAACTAATCAGGTGTTTCACTACATTACTAAACCACAAGTATTGCAGTAGTCCAACAAGCTATCACGCCTGACCTTTCTTTTTCAGTAAGATCTTTGTGGGAGAAATTCCTGCCTGTGAGTCCATCAGACAAACACAACAGCTTCTGCCGCCCCCTAGTGTCACTGCTGTTCGTCCTGCGAGGAACAGTTCACCTCAATATGAAAATTATCTCATTATTTAGAAACTTGTATGTTATTCTTCTCTGCAAAGCACGAAATATTTCTGAAGATTTCCAAAAAGAACCACACAAGTCCAAATTTCAGATACAGTAGGTGCTATGTTTGTGATGTATGGAGCCCCGGGTGATGGGGGGGGGGG
>NW_015612552.1:0-754 GCF_001515605.1 Sinocyclocheilus anshuiensis
TCTATCTATCTATCTATCTATCTATCTATCTATCTATCCCTGTCTATTTAAACAGTACCAAGTTATTTATTTTCATTGCCATGTCAGCATCAACGGCTATTTTCATATCAGGACAGATAGATAGACAGACTTCAAATCCAAAAGGTCGAGAACCACTGTTTTAAACACAGTACCTGCATTATTTTCCAAACATCCCAACTGGATCATTGCCATCTCATCTCTGAAATTATGCCTGTTATGTTTACGCATTAATATGAAAGCATTCAAATGTCTGCGTGCTTGTAAACAGGGGAGTCTAATGCAAGAATTTCACACTGTTTTCTCAGTTTCGAACACCGAGACTCATCCTGAGCTCATGTTCCTTTAATTAGAGCACAGGCAATCAGATATTCCCGTTCTGATCTGAATCCCTGGAGAGCGTTCAGTAGGACAGACTCATTAATACACGCCGTCCTCAAACTGACAGCCGTCTCATCTCATCTCATCTCCCCTCGTCCTCCTCATCAGACAAAACACAGCAAATCAGAGTTAAAAGAACAAAGACGCAACACAAGCACAGACAGGATCCCCAGACAGAGAGCCGTCTGTAACTCACGGGCAGAGCGTGTGATGTGGGGAAAGCTTGAATCCGATCTTTCAGACTCTGGATCTGGCTTTCGAGCTGTTGTTTTTCCTCCGAGTTCTTCTCCAGCTCCGTCTCTCTCTGTTTCAGATCCTCGCGAAGCTTGAGCAGTTGCTAGAGAAACGGCACAAA
>NW_015612553.1:0-760 GCF_001515605.1 Sinocyclocheilus anshuiensis
AATTTATATAAATATAATGAGTTATATAAATATTTTATTTTATTTTATTTTTTAATTATTTTATTTTATTTTATTCTTAACAAGCTCCCATAGGATACAAAATTGTCTTTTGGATTTTAAATTATGGTAGGACAAATTCATGTTACTGTTGCAAGTATTGTTTACATATTTTTATATTTAATACAAAATAAAAAACTATATTATTATTGTTAGTAGTAGTAGTAGTAGTAGTAGTATTGTCTTTATTTTGTATTAACTATTAAAATATATACATTTTGCATTTTTTTTGTAAATTATTATTATTTTATTATTTTACTTGTTATAAATTCACTTACAAATTGGAAGGGAAACAGTTTTGCAATTCTGAATTTTTCTCAACTGAGAGCAGATCATTACTGGATAAGCAGGAAGGAGCGTTCGGAGAACACCTCCTCTTTCCATGCAGAAAAAAAGGAAAGCTTTGATCTTAGCAGATCTTAGTTTGCATCCCGCTCAAACGATGACTTAGCACTTTCCGTGAATCTTTTTGGAGGAAGCGCTCATGTTTCTAGCCACCTACGCAGACGCTGCGTTGAATTCCAATGCTGGAAATGCTAGCTGAGTCTTTTTCTGGAACGTGCATGTTTTGTGAAGATTGCTAGCGTCTCCTCCGCCTGGCGTCTGCTGTTTACCATCCCCAGACCCCTCCACACACCCCCTCCTCCCTCCGCAACCGTCTACACACGCCTGGCAGGGGCCAAATTGATTGGTGTGCTCTCTC
>NW_015612554.1:0-760 GCF_001515605.1 Sinocyclocheilus anshuiensis
AAGTTTAAATCCTGGGAGATGGACATGAACGGTGTAGATGAAAGTCACTGGAATTCGGTTGATGGCTTGCTAATATGTACGTTAGAGACTGAACATAACAGATGTATAGAAAAGGCAAAAGACTGCTTTTCTGGAATGCCTGACACAGGGTTTTAGTGAATCAACAGAGGCAGAAAGACTGCAGAGCTGAGATGCTTTGTGTTGTTTATCTCTTGTCTGCATGAGTAATGTTTATGTAATGTGAAGTTATACGAGAGATTTCGTTATGGCCATGCAGTAACTACAAACAGAGCATTTGTTGCTTTGAAATCTCTCAAATTTGTCGCTTTGAAAAATGTGCTCTTAAGTCTCTGAGTAGCATCTGTGTGTGCATTTCATTCAATGGTTTATTTATCATGAGCTTTGCTAATTGTGGTCTGCTAATTTGGATTTAATAATAAAAAAATATATATATATATTGCATTCATCTTTGCAAATTCAATCTTGCATTGAATTTAAAAATATCTGACTTTACTGTAAGATTTTGCTTGATGTTATTTTTAAACGAAACAATGAAAAGAAATACTAGATTCTGAAATTGTTTTTCCTCGTCCATCAGCTCCTGACTGGAGAGATGAGGGTTTTTGGAAAGAAAGGGTGGCACCTTGGCTTGTCAGGCACTCACTCTGTAGTCAGGGAGGATGCTGGGAGATAAATTTAGCCCTCCAGCTTTGCTTCCATCTGCCATTGCATGGTTTAGGGCCGTTGCCATAGGAACCAC
>NW_015612555.1:0-760 GCF_001515605.1 Sinocyclocheilus anshuiensis
AACTTTTCAATGACATTCTAATTTATTGAGATGCACCTGTATATATTGTCATGTATTAAGACCCTATCTGTACTGTGAAAAATACATATTATAAGTATGTGCAAAATGTTATTTGAAAATGTAGTTTCTATTACATTATATTAATTTTATTTTTTCCCTAATCAACATAGTGCTGTACAGGGTTGTTATAGTTAACTAAAACCATTTAAAATGATCATTACTTGAAAGAAAATAAACATTTACTGAAATAAATTAATCCTTAAATTTATTTTATTTCAGCTATTTGCCACAGCAACATTTTTCTTTTTCATTTAGTTTAACTTGATGTACTAAAAGAGCAAAAACTATAACTAAAGTAAAAATGTACAAAACTAAATAGACATACTAAAACTTTAACTAAAATGAAAAAAAGAAAAAACAACCCCAGAAAATATTGTTTATTCGTTTGCTTGTATATTTATTTTTATTATTTATTTATTTTCACTTTTTTTGTAAACTTTTCCACGGACCTCTTGCGAAAACCCCAGTTGTAAACTTGTGGTTTATTTCAGGGAGGATGAAGGTATCTGGAATGTGAGTGGCGCTGCGGTCGAGGTTTCAGGTGAAAAGCTAGAGCGGGAGAAGAGACAGGAAGATGGAGCAGGCTCATAGTTTATTGCTTAACGAGGAAGCCTGCAATCAGCTACAGGAGCACCAGAGGGCTGAGTTTGTCTTCGAGTGGCTGCGTTTCCTCAAGAAACTACTCCCTGCCACAGACCGG
>NW_015612556.1:0-760 GCF_001515605.1 Sinocyclocheilus anshuiensis
ATCCATTGGTGAGCAAGTGATGTTATGCTAAATTTCTCCAAATCTTTTCTGATGAAGAAACAAATCTATCTTGGTTTCTTGGTATCTATCGATCTATATCTTGGATCACCTGAGGGTGAGTACATTTTCATTTTCTGGGTGAACTATTTCTTTAAGCATTTCACTGCAGTGAAGTTTAAGTGATTTAGTTTAGAAGCTGCTCTCAATAGCTCACATGAAAACAGTTGTAAATGATTTCTTTCTTTCTTGTAATCTGAGTATTTGTGGACCTTGTTTTGGTATTAGCAGTAGTTAATGAACCAGCTGAAATGTAGAAACATGAAAGGCACCAGTATTTTTTTAGTTTGAAGGAAACTTGTTGCTTATTTGGAGTTTGAAATATCTCGCTCTTACTCAGTGGTTCATGTGATGCTTTCAAAACTGTTCAGATTCTGCCAAAATATTACGCTGTGCAATCCTGTTGTACAATAAGTTGTGCTAATATTATGTGCCGACTGATGACTAGATGGGTTGGTAGTGGCAGATATTGGTACACAATGAGAAAACTGCAACAGAAGTGAGCATGCAGTTAATTTCACCACATTCGTGAAAAAAATTAGATACGGAATGGATTTTTATTTGTGATATATGAAATGTAGCTGACATCTTAGTTCTGTTTGCATTGTCAACCAAAAAACAAACTGAACTTTATGCTGGAGATTGAAGTACAATGCCAGTGGTCCCCAAGAAGTCACTATTTAACATGGCAACATTTTTATTT
>NW_015612557.1:0-760 GCF_001515605.1 Sinocyclocheilus anshuiensis
CAGCGCTGGGTTATATTTAACCCAGCATTTTTTAGAGTGTAATGTAGGTTCTGTACATGGCAAAAATTATATAATAATAAATCTGTCCGTGTGTTAGGCAATCAGTTCACACTTTATGATTTAGCTGTCAGAAATCCACTGCAGAGTTCAGGCCTGCCAGAAGTGCCATTGTAAAGGCCAAAGTATGGGCCTGTTCCAAAACTCACACTTGCGGCATTGGCCGCTTGAAAGCGCATACATGCATCAGACAGTAAGTGCGCAAGACTGTCCCAGGTCTGAAAAATGACAACGCTTGGTGACCTTAACAAACACTAAATCCACACGATCTCTAATAATGCTTCAGAGTAGCATTTCAGGCTATCCCATCATGTTCAGGAGCTCATGTGCCCTGAAAACTTCCAAGAATTCAAGAAAAACCTTTCAGTTTCAAATGAATTAGATATCGCATCTAATTGTAAACATAAAGTGTTGCACAATTTATTGATGAGTATATGTGTGCTTAATAAAAAAAAAAAAAATAGCTAATTGTTTTTATCAGTTGATTAGAAGCACAACAATGAATAAATTGTGTCTGTTACTGAACAGACATCTAGAATTTTATTTTAAAGTGCGAATTATTGAAAGTCGAAATGTAATAAAAAAGTACTCCACACTTGTGGCCTACATTTGAACACTTGGGCCAAATATAGGAAATACTTCATCTAAGTAGACAAGTGGTCAAGTGCAAAGGTTGCATCGGTAGTTATACAGTAGTTAAGAT
>NW_015612558.1:0-760 GCF_001515605.1 Sinocyclocheilus anshuiensis
CCTTGTGTTTCAAAACGGCACCTTAATCATCCCTCGCATAAGCAAAAAGGAAGATGGGAACTACACCTGCTCTGCTGTCAATGACATGGGAAAAGCCGAGCGCTCGGTGAGACTTGTCGTTGCGGGCACCAAAAAGCAAGCCATCATTTCCATGCTGGACCCAAAAGCATCCAGCCATTTACCAGAAGACAAACCTGGTTCAAAAGGCTCCAAAAACAGCGTTATGTGGTCCAAATCTGAGGAGAAGACAAAGAGCCTTCCAACTGGAACATCTCTCATTACGGTGGATAAAGAGCAAGTGGAAGAAGGGACTTTGCCATTTGTTGGCAAATGCGGAGTAAATGATGGCACGCAGTACATCTCCAACCATGCTTTCAACCTCAGCTTGGATGAACTCAAACAATACACATTTGATTTCGGAGTTATTGCTCTGGAAGTTTCAGAAACTGAGGCCAAAGTTCAGCTGAACCCTTTCCAGATGGCCAACGCGAAGTCAAACGTTCACCTCAGCCAACAACAGGACCTCCAAACTGTGAATAAGGAGCCTTTTAGTCTTTTCCAGACGTCCACCAAAAAGTCACCCCTGGACATGTTGTACCTTTGCGTCGGTACTGGCAATGGACATTCAGTGGTGCAGTGGTCCAAGATAGAGGAGGGCGTCAACGCCTATCGCTTCCAGGGCCTCAAGCCAGGCACTAATTACACTCTGTGCCTAACCTATGGGGGCCAGGACTGTCAAGTCCAAGTGGTCTTCACAACT
>NW_015612559.1:0-760 GCF_001515605.1 Sinocyclocheilus anshuiensis
GTTACAATATTGATGTTGTAGCACTAATATAACAATTTTATGATATATGTTACAGTAAAGTAACAATTTTGAAATATGTTGATGGTTGTATTTTTTGTCTTTTATCTCTGTATTTCTGTCAGTGTTGTATAAGAGTGTTTATGCATAATAATAACCCTAGAATGTGATCAAACAGAGTTTAATATCGCACCGGTCACAATTGTGACAGGCCATAAAACACAATTTTTCACACACTTTTCCATACAAATTTTCAAAAAATTATTATTGATTATTACAAAGGGTTGCTTATGACACATCATCTGGACATTTTCATGTCTGGGAAAAATTTGGGATTAAACGGGTTAATACTTTTTTTATTGTTAATCACTGTTATTCACTGGAAATGCTAAATTACTTGTTTTTTAGAAAATGATCAAAATGAAGTGTTATAAAATAATAAAAATTAAATAATGAATTAAAATAAGTGAAATAAAAAATAGTTAATTAAAATAAGAAAAATAAAAAAATGGAAAGCAAATTTCTTTTTCTGACATTATTGGTAGATTTTTTATTATTATTATTGTTACTATTATTGTTATTATTACTACTTATCGCATGTCATTTTGCATTTCTAAACTTTTTTTTATTTTAAACTCAATTTTGATTAATCTTAATATCGTAAGTCATTCTGCATCTCCAGTAAATGTATCTTGATTTAAGTTTGTTTAGACATCTGTACTGGAAATCAAGACAGAAATAGTGCTGAAGAACGTGAGTTTTT
>NW_015612560.1:0-760 GCF_001515605.1 Sinocyclocheilus anshuiensis
AGGTCAACCCTAGAATTCCCTGCACATATGATTATGCTTTATTTACATAATACATAACTGTACATTTAGGTGATTTTTGTTACATTTTCTGTTATTTAGTGAAAGTTTATTGCATTGCTAGAGTCATGTGTGTTACCATGATTGTGTCTTGTCTTTGTTCGTTTGTCCCTGTGAGCCGTATATAAGAGTATTGGCCATTGTTTATAGAAGGGCAACTTATGAACTTGCATGTGATTTTCTATTTTAGCATCTATATGGTGCAAAGCAGATTTTTGTACTTCAGGTAGGTGAGCTTTATATAACTAAATTAAATAATATAGGTTATAAGTTACAGGCACCGATACGCCATCCTGTAATACACATATTGTATTTTTTATGGTGACTTGATGGGAACTGACTTACATACATCCACTAAAAATCACCAATACACTGTTGTCAATATTTCCGAATATTTTTTTGGGGTCCCTGCACTTATGACAGATTCAAGTGGAAGTGAAAGCCTCATTGTAACCCTATATATCTTACTACATGTACGCAGTCAAAAGTAAACGCATGTAAATCCCAGTCAGCGGGGGTCACCGCAGATGAGGGTCACACACTGAATGTGTGTTCGGGGCGTCCGGTCTCAGCCCTCACATCCCGCACTGCTGAAGATCATTTCTCAGCCCTGTGCTAATAGAAAGATTCAGCACTTTCTTCAGCCACTTCCTCTCTGTCTCTCTGAATAAATGATGCCTGAAATTTTTATTCTTTTTATAAT
>NW_015612561.1:0-755 GCF_001515605.1 Sinocyclocheilus anshuiensis
AGATCTCTCCTTGAATGGTAAAGGACTGTCATAAATTAGTACACCAAAGCCTTCCAGGTTTTATGTTCTTCGGCTGTGTGTTCTGAATTGTGGACCATGAATTTATTTGGTCTTTAAAAGCAACACGCAGTTAGACCACAAATTTAGCACTCCGTGCGTTCGGCGGCTTTCCAGACTCGAGTGTCGCGTCCACCGAATGACCTCCATTCAGACGCCATCTAATTTACAGTGCAGCCTATGAAATGCCCCTCGCTCCCAAAGGATGAATTACTTTCTGTATTGAAAGAAAGAAGTACCTTGATCTTTGACCCTTTTCCTCACACAACTGTAAGTTTCCCACACAAAAAAAAAACACAAACAGCAGCTGCCCTGGGGACCATAAAAGCATCAAAACACACAAAACACATGCATTTTGACAACAACAACAGTGTGGAATAACACAGAGCTTCTTCCATTAGGATCCATAAGCAACCAGAGCGAGATTGATCCAGTCATGGACGCTAAAGCCCACGGCAAAAGCATTGATTAGCATGTAATTTATTCCTGAGTAAAGGGTAATGTAAGCAAAGTATTTTTTTGGGCTGAATGTGATTGTGATGTATGACAGCAGGGAAGTGATGGCGACAGGTATAAATGACTGAAGGTGACGGAGGGCTTGAAATTAGAAGCTGTTAATCTAAGCTAAGTCATGAAACATTGACAAAGTCGAGAACAAGGTGTGTGTGTGTGTGTGTGTGTGTGTGTGTGTGTGTGTG
>NW_015612562.1:0-748 GCF_001515605.1 Sinocyclocheilus anshuiensis
ATAGATAGATAGATAGATAGATAGATAGATAGATAGATAAAAAGAGGGAAGGATGGATGGATGGGTGGATGGATGGATGGACCGATAAATAAACAGATGGATGGATGGACAGAAAAATAAATGGATGGATGGATGGATAGATCATAATCATATTTTTTTTGTATAAAAACATATACAAGTTTTATGAACAGTTATTGAATGTGCATTGTAACTTAAAGGCATGAACTTCTCCATGTTCTGCCCTGACAGATGGGGGCACTCTGTGTCTCTTTCCCCTCATCCCACCCTCATTTCTTCTTCCCAAAATTTGGATATTTTGTTTATTTAGGTCAAATAGTCAGATCTCTCAGAGAAGAGGAAGACCAGGGGCGTCTCCCTGCCCACTCGGCCCCTCCTCTATTTTCTCCCCATTAAACCAGTAAGCGACAATGGGATCTGACAGAGCCAAGGGAAACAATCAGGGTGGGGTCACCAGCAGGGTGACCCCAAAGAGGCGCGGAGGAACGGGGGCCCCAGCGAACCACCATCCACTGTCATCCCATTCCGCTGTCCTGCTAGCCTGCCCACAGTTTTGTTACACCCAGTCACTGAGAGAATGGGGACACTTTAGCTCTCCGCTGTCCCACAAACTCTCTCCCTCTTACACTATGTCTCATTCCTAGGTTTTTCCTCACTGTCTTCTCGTTCTTGACTTCCTTTTCCATATCCGTCTCTCTGTCTATCTTCTCTGTGCTTCAGCTGATGGAGG
>NW_015612563.1:0-760 GCF_001515605.1 Sinocyclocheilus anshuiensis
TACGTAACTCGCATTACTTGTAATGAGTTACCCCCAACACTGTATGCAGCAGATAGTGATTTTAAAGTAGAAGGCCACAAGAGGCTGTAGTGATTTTACCATGGCTGTCTCTCTTAAAACTTCCTGAACGGATGTACATAAATCTGTTTTATAAAGCAAAATATGCTGCACCTCCTCTGATCAACACAGTTTATAATTAAGCTGATTGTGCTTGTTTGTTGAGTTTATCTCTGAGCACTTCATGCTGAAACTCGTCGCCACTGCCCTGAGGAAATAACACTTTTTCCCATCCTTACAGGAGCTTCTTCAACAGGCACATGTTTGATTACTTGAAGTGTTCATCTGTGTCAAAACATGGATCACATGGAATAAAGATCTGATTGCTGATCTGACGACCTTGATGTTCTGTTGGGCTTATCACCTAAATAAATATCTTCAAAAGTTGCCGCAACTTCATGCTAATACATATACAACTAGATAATCTACTTATACTTCTTTGAGAAAGAAAAGTACTTATGGTCGTTCCGCTTTTGGATTTGCTGCCCCAAATGATCAGAACATGCTACAAAAGCATTTGAAACTATAGAGACAAACATTTCAGTCTGTGCATTAAAAAAATTATTACACAAAATGCTTTAACTGAGGTGTTTTTTTTTCTCTCTCTCTCTCTCTCGTGTGTTTTGTACACGTATTGTAATGTATGTTTGTATGTCCTTCAGGAGACATTAACTCTCCTGCCAGGCTGTTATTGTAAATAAGA
>NW_015612564.1:0-760 GCF_001515605.1 Sinocyclocheilus anshuiensis
CCTGCCCATTGGTCACACTCACCACCCCTGACCTGCAGAGAGCCAATCACATTAAGGGATTTAGAATTAAGAAATTGATGTCAAACTAACACCCCTTGTTATAAAATCTAAAATTTGCAACTGCATCTGCAATTAAGAGTGCATCAGCACTTGGCAAGGCCTTCATGTTACATGCACCAACTCGGGTGAAACTCAATCCAGTGACTCACTTCTGCTGAGCCTCCTCAGTAAGAGTTCCCATCCCAGGCTGGTTCTGCTTCCCAAAGAAGAAACTGGACCACCAATGACCAGAATCCTGTTTGGGCAGACCTAAAGCACAATTAAACAACAGGTCAGAACAAGTAAAGCACCATCATGTAGGCACAATCACCGTTAAAGAGTCTCTAAACAAAGACATGTAGGCTGATGCATGCATGCAGTCAGGAAAAGGTAACAGCTCAATCCAAGATGATTAAGCAACAATGCTTTTTCAGCGATTTCCTTAACAGCTGATTATTCAAAAGCAATCAGATGAGTATCCATTTCAACAGCGCTGTGATGTAGGTGCAAACTGTGCAAATCGTGTTGCACAATGCGTGTAAATGTCTTCAAGTCAAAACTGTTGCAATGAAGTATTGATTGAGGTGGGGGGGTTGAAAAGAGACAGATATGAAACGTAACTCACCTGGGTGATGTGGAATAACCTCCCCACTATACTCTGAACTGCCACACGAGCTGCTACTGGATGTAGAGCCAATGCGCCCTGAAAAGGAACAGTCTT
>NW_015612565.1:0-760 GCF_001515605.1 Sinocyclocheilus anshuiensis
CAGCTGAAGCTTATTTGAAGAGCTGGGCTGACATCCTGCCAACACAACGAGAGAGAGAGGCACAAGCAGAAAGCAAAGCGAGCAAGAGAGAGTGAGTGAGGTAGAGAGCAGAACGGAAAGAAGCACAAGCAGACAGAGGAATTGAGCTCTGGAGGAGCAGACCGACTGCATTCAGACCTCCATCCTCTGGCATTCTGCACCGATACTGGATCGACCCATCTGACCTGTATTGCTGCCCCTAGGTGCACTGCACGCTCCGGGCCAACAGCCGACACCATGATTAGGTCCAGCTGGTTCTATGTCAAGTTCAAATATAACGAGAAGGTGAGTCAGTACTGTTGCCTTTTTGTTTTTTAGCTTGAATTTTTCCTCGTTCACTCTTCGGTCTGGTGTTCAACTGGGTTCACAGCCCTCTGTGCCAGAGCCACGCTGGTCCTGTAATCTTAAACCTGCCATTGATCTGTTGATAACAGTGATGGTGGTATATTGATAGCTGAGTGTGTGTGTGTATGTGTGTGATGTTTTGAAATCCCTCTCATGCATTTTGAAGTAGTTATGTCTGCATTTTGAAGCATTGAATATTTAATCGAGCTTGACTCTGCCACCAAGGGCCAGGGTTTAAATTTTAATTTAAACACGTTTTTTTTTTACTTTTAAGAGCTGCCCTTATGCACCGCATTTGTGCGGTGATATGAAAGAGCTTCTTTGATATCATTATTGTAATGTGGTGTTTGGGTTTTGTTTCATGTTCATGTTTTCA
>NW_015612566.1:0-760 GCF_001515605.1 Sinocyclocheilus anshuiensis
ATTCCATGGATGTTAAAGGTTCTTCATGGAACCACATCAGCCAATAAAGAACCTTTATGTTTAAGAATGTAGAGTCGACAGCATGCAAAATGCTGCAAATACTTTTATCTCAATTGGTATGGTTTCTTATGTGCATGCTTTTAGCATGCTTCTCATCTTCCTCCCCTCTTTTCCAGTGCCTGTTTCTGCCCCAGTCCTTCGTGCTGTTAATACGGTGATTGTCGGTAAGCCGTTCAGGGTTTCATGTGAGGCTGAAAATGGAACGCTTCCAATAACCTACACTTTACTGAAGACCCGCGTTCCAGTGGCTAACAGGACAGTGGTTGAGGCAGCCAACAGGGCGATCTTTAACATAACCTCCATCAGTTTTCCAGAAGAGATCTACACCTTCACATGTCAGGCTTTTAACCGTGGGTCATCGTTCAGTAGGACCAGTGAGCCCCTTAGAGCACCTGTCATAGGTAAGAGGACCACATCCTGATACTTCACACTGAAACCTTTGTGTTGCTGCTATTTTTTAATAATTTGGAAGTGCATGTTGTTATTTTTAGATGCTGATATATGCTTTAATCACTGATGGACCTTTGTGTCCGATACCATTTTTGATGACTGAAACTTGTGTGACATTAATTGTATTCCTGTTCTGCACACCAAAGCCTGCTAGATGAAATATTCACTGTAGTTTACCAAAAGTTTTACTTTCAGAGAACATTTTTTCAAGCCATTCAAAGTGTGTCATGATACATTTTTGCAACAGACT
>NW_015612567.1:0-760 GCF_001515605.1 Sinocyclocheilus anshuiensis
CTGGTTATTTTCTGACTGAGATGTCACACTGCTGATTTAATGGCCATTTGAGTTGGGAAGTGGACATTTGTCTGTTAGAATAGTTCGGGTTCAGTAAAAGTAGAGCTCAGTCAATAGAATTTGTAGCATAATGTTGATGATCACAAAAATTCATTTCCACTTGTCGCTCCTGCAAAAATCTAGCTTATAATGAGGCGCTTTCAATGGAAGTGCATGGGAGCTAATTTGAATTCACTGTTACAACAGTAGATGGGAGGAAAAATTATATTTCAATGCTTTTGGGTTTGCATTATATTTGTATAGTATTACTTTCCCCCAATAAATTTTGCATTTCCCCTGTGTTGTGTTCCCCTATAAAACTTTGCACTCTCAAAAAAGCATTGCATTCCCCAAGAAACTTGCCATTTTCTTGGAAAACATTTGCATTCTCTCACAAAACTATTGCGTTTCCCTGAGAATCTTTGCATTAACTAGATAAAGCACTTCTCTAGCGAGAAACTTCACAAGTTTTGGGAGCGCATACAAAGTTTCTCAGGGAAACGCAATTTGTGAGCGAACGTAAGTTGTACAAGAGAACATAAAAGCATTTAAATATAAATTTTTCCTCCCATTTAATTTTTTTATCATCATTTTCATCCCTTTAAGTCCATAGTATAGCCACAAGATGTACACAAATATGTTAACATGTTTTTAGTGAGGAAAAAAAATCGATTACTAACCTTTTCTGTGTAGTTATATCCAATTTATGACTTTGTTGCCA
>NW_015612568.1:0-759 GCF_001515605.1 Sinocyclocheilus anshuiensis
GTCTAACGGTTAAAGCATGCAACTCCCTCGAATGTCAGCGTATGTGCACAAATTTTGTATCAATTTTGTATCACTTGCCCCCATAAAATATGCAGGATTTTATAACCAGTGGCTTCCTATAAACACATCTAAAGGGAAAAAGAAACTGCATCATCGGTATCAGTGTTTGAGTCTCTGAGGGTTAAAACAGGAACAGCAGAATGTGATGTTCTCGTGTTGAACTGCTGATTTATGGATAAAAGCGTCTGCTGTGAATAATGCACACATCTTCTGCTTTATTATTCTCAGTGTTTGTGCTGCAGATGGTAATTACCCCTCATAGTCTGCCGTTACTGTACACACTGATCTTTACCTGAAAGAAAAATGACACAGGAGCCAAAGAACTATCTATAAACATGCTGCTAAACTGGTGAAGACATACATCTTCAAAACATGCTAATTGAAAGAACACAAATTGGTAAAAACACTGAATCCAATATTCAGTAATAATATAGATGGCAATATTTCTGTTGGCCAGTCATTTTTGATTGGGAACACCACAGATGGGAAAAAATCTCAAAAAAGTACAAAAATTATCTAAACTTTTGGGGAAGTTGTTATTCCCTGTTTGAGCAAAGTCACAACGTGTTTATTCATGAGTTTTCTGATTGCTGGGAAAGATGATGTGTGTCTGGACAAAACCTGTGAGATTGCTTTAATTATATCAGAGCTCTAAGTGTGTGTGTGTGTGTGTGTGTGTGTGTCTGTGTGAGAGAGAGA
>NW_015612569.1:0-760 GCF_001515605.1 Sinocyclocheilus anshuiensis
TCGGTATCGTATCAAAAACAAAATAAGTGGTATCGCCCATCCCTATTCCCTGGATGTTATCCCGGAGAACCTTTCGGTGGTGCTTAACGCCTCCTTTTCCGAGTCCTTTACCTCCTTTTCCTCTTCAAGACATCTCAACTTCAATCTTCTATACACAACAATAACAGACGCATGAGAGATAACGTAGAGGCGAAGCTTTTATGCTTGCTGACAGAACCTAGTTGAAACCACAATAATGGGTGGTACTAAATGTCATCCAAATCTAGGTCTTATCTTCAGGAGTTCATGACGATATATCGCTGTATCGATATTCTGAGCACAGCACTAATATGCAGCACAGATATCTGTCAGATCAGCAGACAGCACAGGCCGTGCTAAACCACACGCTAATGAATCTGAAGCATGGGTCGTGTTCAGGATGATAGCAGTGTGGATCACTCACTCTTTCAGATCAGCTCACCTCACACTGCTGCTGGAAACACCACACCTTTCATAACTGTTGCACCAGGCTTTTGAGGACACGTCACAGTTAAGATACACGAGAACTAATCTATCCTCCTGCTCTGTAGTGATTCCTCGGAGACCTCACCGGTCACAGTGTTAGTCTGATGTCCTGTACAGAGACTCCGAATGAATGGAATATTTCTCCTCTCCTCGGTCTTTAAAAATGACTGACGTTAATTTAGTGATCAAATTCAACACCCTTGTGGAAATATATTATGTAATGATCATTTAAATCCAACTAATTTTCCAATTGTTT
>NW_015612570.1:0-760 GCF_001515605.1 Sinocyclocheilus anshuiensis
CACAGATGGTGGGCTGAGGGTGAGCAGAGGGGCTGACAGGTGACAGCAGTGGTGATGGTAAAACAGAGATGATAGGAGGAGGTTGGTGATGGAGGGTGGGTGGGATTTCAGGATGCTCAGGGGGCTTAGAACCGGTGTGTGCTGCCCACACACACCACAAGGCTACTTCCAGCACTGTGAGCGCCAGCGTCGGGGGAACGACCTCCGTGGTCGTTATCGTACTGGCATACGATTCAGGGCATCCAAATATTTCCAGACAGACATATAGATCCAGGCAGACAGACAGTTCAGGGCTGACAGAAAGTTCATATGAAGGCAGGAGAAAAGGGGGCATGTCTGCATATATTTCCCAATCCATAGAGCGGTGCTCACCCTCAGCCATGGTGCAGTGGGCGGAGCTTCCCTCCGCGCCCTCGCTGTCCATGACGCTCTCCCCCGTGGCGAGCTCTGTAACCGGCTCTCGCACCTGGTCTGACGTCACGGGCTCTGGCTCCGGGGCGATCCTCAGCACTGTCGCAGTCAATGGCGATGGCTCGTCGGTCGCGGTGGGCTCTGGCTCTCCGTCAGCGGTGGGCTCAGGCTTTGGCTCCGTGCAGCGGGGAGATGGTGGGCTGGGATCTGGGTCAGGAGTGGGGCTTTGCAGGACACCAGTACCCATTCTATGAAGGCGGCGAGGCGCTCTCGAGGACCCTCCCCCGACAGCTGTGCTCGTGTGGCGGTGTTTAGTCCAGTTTGATAAAACGAGCAGAGGCAGCTGTCC
>NW_015612571.1:0-760 GCF_001515605.1 Sinocyclocheilus anshuiensis
TGAGCCGCCAGTGTGAGGATCTGACACTGATATTACTGTGGATACGCTTCTGAGCTTAGATGGCAGACTTTAAGCATTTTACTGCACAGAAATATGTTTGTGTTATTGTCTAGCTGTGATGATAGACTACTCCAGTTTACAGCATGCGAGAGAGCGAGCGACTGAACAGGTAAGTGAGGAAATGTAACAGCATTCATGATAGATTTTGTTTTCCCAGAGGCGTCTGCTGTGAAACTGGGAATGGAGACCAAATGACAAGATTAGAGCCCAACAAAACCCCCCTTCATGTGGAATAAATCTACACGTCAGCATGAGTTTGGCGAATTCAGAAAAAAGACACTTTCTATAAAGTCTGACAAATGAATTCCATCTATTTTTACACAGAGAAAAATATACAGAAAACACTGGCTGTGTGTAAAGTGAGAGCACAGTAAGTCTGTGCTGTAGCCTTCAGAGATGTAAGCTCTGCTTCACAAACACACACAGATCACAACTACTGGACCCGGTCTTTATTCATATTCATCTGAATAAATATGCTATCCATAAGTGACTTTTTTAGAAGAGTTTCCATTGTTAATCTGTTGACGTTTTTTCACCAGCAAACCTCTATTGGGGCCCCTTGTGCAGTTAGTGGACATCAGTTTGTCAACTTTTTTTCAATTGGTGCACTTGCCATATGTTATTTATTTTTATTTTTATTTTTTTGAGTCATGGATTTTGGAGTCATCATCACCTCTTTGAAAACATAATGAGAACATGA
>NW_015612572.1:0-760 GCF_001515605.1 Sinocyclocheilus anshuiensis
CACACACACACACACACACACATACACACACACACACACTAATACTGAGATACACACACACTCACAAACAAAAAGGAGAGGCGGTCACCCAACTCGCAAGATGACAGATAACAGCAACTGCACACACACTTAATCTTACATGTACTTCAACGACACACTCTCTGCAACGTGGCAACTAACAAATGGCAGTTCTAGGCCAGAACTAAACTTTAGGATGGGAAAACATTTTAAGTGACGACCCTGGTAAAAAATAAAGAGATGAATTAGAATAACAAAAGACAAAAAATCTATGATTTACTGGCTCGAATACAAATTATCCAGTTAGGCAGCTCTTGGGTCAAACATTGTGGAGTCACTTAATAAAAACAACACCTCATGAAAGACTTTATAACTGACAAACTGTTTAATATAGACAGATGGTGTGGTTTTAAATGCTGCTTAAGGAAGGGTTTTTAAAAGAGGAAGCCTGACACATACAATACATTGGAATGTACGAGACAAATCTGTTGGTTAGCGAAGATGAAGCTTTTTGTTTAGATAATCATATACAGTTAAGTTTGTGCATCTGACCTGTAGGATGGTTACTGTGTCACCAGGGACACGGACACAAGCGAGGAGAGAGACGAGGGCATGGAGTGCAATCTGGGATGAACACTGACCTGGAATGGATCAGCTGTCCGATATTATCAAGATGTCTTGCAGCTGTATTTGTGTTTGTGTTGTATTTGTGGATGTGTGTGTGTGGCTTGTGTTTATGTTT
>NW_015612573.1:0-761 GCF_001515605.1 Sinocyclocheilus anshuiensis
AAAATCGAAATCGCGTTATTTAGACCATATACACATTTAGAATTCTAAATCATTTCTATCTCATTTAACACGTTTCTGCCTGTCCATTCTACTGTTGATTATAGTTTAGACTTGAGTGTTTTGATGGTGTTGATTCAATCCCTGCTGACTGTTGCCTAATTTAATTTCAGACAGTATATGTTCAGTCGTTCGGCAATACACGCAGACAATCCGGATGATGGCGCTCTTGTGCTGTAAATTAATCTTTGTAAAAACTTTATTGCTTACGTCAACGAAACCGGAAGTAGTACGTTCACCACGTTGAGCGTACGACAGACAGCATGCACATGGAAATGTCTCCTACCGGCGTGCTGGAATTACCTAATGCGTGTATAATATCCAGTTTGGAATTTCTCCACATTCGATCCGGTTTCGAGGTATGTGTTGGTGCAGACGATGTGCACCTGGGAAATCGGTTGTGAATGCTATTTTTAAGGTTTTTGGGCGCTTGTCTTCCAGTCCGCTCACTGTTGCCGTGGCTGTTCGCGCCTGATCGTGGTCAACAAAGAAATAAATCTAAATATCTAACGGCTTTATATGTATTTTTTTTACATAACGGGTCACTTTCAGCAGTTATCAATAGCGCCTTGTAAATTTAACATAGCAGCTAACGTTATGTATATCCAAAACTCACTTTTCAGTAAGAAAACAGTGTTTGCGAAGCAGAACCTGTTGGTATTCCTTTAGCATTCAGGTTAAGGTATGTTTTACTTCTTCCATTG
>NW_015612574.1:0-760 GCF_001515605.1 Sinocyclocheilus anshuiensis
AGTCGGAATGTGAAAACAACATGGACACTCGCGTTACTACAAAGGATGTGTTGGATTTGTATTAGAGCTTTCCGACTTGCGTTCGTGAATTTTCTCAGACGGGAAATTATTTTTCAGTACATTCTCAGCTATGTATTTTTCACAGCGTGACAACACGATGTGTGGTATGAGAGCACAATGGTCAATTAATCCTGGCTATTCATAAGCTGAAGTTTCACACTGTATGTTCCTAAACCCTGGGTTAATGTTCTTTGGCAGTGAAGTGCGAAGTTAACACCACAAAAACAGTGCTAACCCTGCTCCAAACCATGGTTTCATAACCCCCGCTTCTAAAGTCTAAAAATGTGAAACGTTCCTTTAACCAGGGTTAAAAGCAGATATTAGAACGATGATAACCGGGGTTAAGCACAGTGTGAAAATCCCTATTATTAATCAAAATCTAAGAATTCACATGCAAGGTTTAAAAGAAAAACAAATTAGCCACTCTTCATAAGCAGCCAGCTTATTTACCAGGCAGCTTGGTTATGAGATACGCTTAACTGCAGAGCTCTTGATCTGATTTCAAGCCCTTAACAGGGATATGGCTTTCTACACCCCCAAGGACAAACATTCCTTCTACTTCTCATTTCACTATTTCATTGTTTAACTCAGAGATAAAAAAAAGATTTATCTCATTTTACAAAACACAGACCTGATGGCATGTTTTACACAGAGTGCTTAACTCTGCAGAATGAGTTATGAGTTGTTTCCTAATGGGCTG
>NW_015612575.1:0-761 GCF_001515605.1 Sinocyclocheilus anshuiensis
ATTTTTCACCCTATCCTAAATCAGGTTTATGCTTGGAGAAAACTAAAGAATGTTAAAACAAATGATGAGTGTTTTCCAGCAGATAAGCATAATGATGTGCGCAGTCATGTTGTGGGAGTTATTAGGTTCAATGATTGCATGTTCGCATCGTTGAGTCAAATGCTCTGCAAGTCAAATGTCTTGCTTTCCTTCTGCAGTCACCATCTGAACATCATCGAAGCATTATGGGTAATTCTGGAGCCCAGAGTGCAAAGTAGATTTCATCCTTCAGAGAACTGGAGGCTTTTATTCTTGAAGAATGGCGCAATATTCCACAACCACACACACACACTCACGCTTCCGGCCTTTTATGGCAGCACTCCTGGACTGAAGCTGTGCCAATTGCATACAGTGTTGTGTGTGTGTGGCCATATATATTCCATTCTTAAGGAGGACTGACAGGGTTTCATGTTGACTTTCCCCATTCAATATTTGCTGGCAGTTGCTGAAAAAGAGGAACTCCATCAAAGCTCATAACAAACAAAAGGACAACATATTCAGGACCGTTGTTGGAAATTAACGCATCCGTGTCCACGGAGACCTAAAATCCTATACAACTCAAGACCAAGATTCAATCTGAGAATGTAATGTGGGAAAGCGCACCATATGGAGAGTCCTCGTGTGGTTCCTGATTAGTTCCACATAATTGATCATTGGTTTCAGAGGGACTTATCACGACCCAGACACCCGTGTCATCTGTATTGAAGGCGAATGGTGTTTGT
>NW_015612576.1:0-761 GCF_001515605.1 Sinocyclocheilus anshuiensis
AAAAAAAAAAAAGCAAGTCAATTTTGGCTCTGTTGTTAATTTTAACCTTAAATATTACAGTAATGTACCAAATGACAGGCTTCCCTGTACAGTATTTTACAGCTTTGAGACATTTTATCTATACAAATCAAGAGCAAACATTAACCATTCTGGCTTTTCAAAACGTCACATCAGTAGTGTTTCTACTGTATGATTTCAATGGCATCTGGAGAGAAATCACATCAATATTTCATCAAGTTTGGACTGAAATCCACTGGCTACTTACCAATCCATTCTCTGACCTCGTTTTCAAGTCCAACTTGATCAGACCAAAACCTGCAAATGACACATTGCACATCACTGATGGCAGAAACCGATCCGCAGTTTCACACAGCCGACAGCAAATCATTTCATAATATCATTTTATTTTAGTGTGAAATAGTTTTTCCCTGTCTGCTGCGAGGAGTTTTAATAGAGCGCAAAAGTCGGCTTCCCAAAGAAAAAATCCCATTCACTTTCTCCACAGGGGAATTCATTTAAGGCTAACTTATAATTTACCATTAAAACAGACCTACTGTGAGCCACAATGTTGTTAATCGATGGTTCGACAAGCGTATGCCAATCAGAACTGATGATTTCAATTTATTTTCTAAATAATCGTGTTCACCAGCGGAATTCCTGGTGAAAAATAACAACAACATTACCCATGATTCTTCTCACCAATCAGAGAAGCGAAATACATAAATCACGCCAAAAGAACTCTTTAGCTCCGCCCACTGACA
>NW_015612577.1:0-761 GCF_001515605.1 Sinocyclocheilus anshuiensis
AATATATTTTAATTTAATTTAATTAATAAATGTTATATTTTTTATTTGTATAAAATGATTATAAAATTCATTCTAATAAAATAATAATATATAATAAAATTCTTATTATATTAACAATAACACTCATGACTGCTTTCCCTCATCTCTGCAAAAACAGTGACTGCCCAAGGGTCACAAGAGCTGACAAAGCTAGTGTGAGTTGTTTGAAGAGGAAATGTAGCTGCGTGTCTTTAGAGATGAAGGCTTAACTTACATCTTGGTTATCGCAGCCGACCATCTCTCCGTATGACACCTGCACAATGACAGAGAGAGAATGAAACACAGAGCATACGAGACAAAAACGCACATACACACCTGCAGCTGAGCGTCATGGATGTGCGCACCTGCGAACAAAGACTGTGCAAGTTTTGTCTTTGATGTCTATACAGAGACACACACACACTTCTATTTTTGATACTTTGACAAAAGCAATATTACTTTGAGGCCATAAAACAAATGCATTCATGGGGAGACAATTCTTTTGCACTCATACATAAACTAAAACACACACACACTCTCACAGAATCCTTCTGCAAACTGTTATTGGAGTCACACACACCTCACCTCCCTAAACAGGTCTTTGATTTTCCTGTATGATCTTGCTCTATTGGGGATGGTTAAAAATAGCTCAAGAGATTGAAATTTTTCCTTTTCAAAACATTCGTTCTGATCATATTTGGCAATTGTTTAAAGGAATAAACTGTTAAATTAAAATTAAATTA
>NW_015612578.1:0-761 GCF_001515605.1 Sinocyclocheilus anshuiensis
GATGCTGAAAATTCAGCTTTGCCATAACAGAAATAAATTACATTTAAAAATATATTAAAATAGAAAACATTTACTTTAAATTGTAATAATATTACTGTTTCTGCTTTATTTTTGATTGGTTCTTCCAAAAATATTAAATATTATTGACCCCAAATGTTTGAACTGTAGTGTGTGTGTGTGTGTGTTTGTGTGTGTGTGATGATGATGATGATGATCTTCAGTTATCCAAGAATTGCCCTTTTCTTGTCTTGTGCTAGAATATGCTCAGGTGATAAAAATGCTGGGAAATGGACGGCTAGAGGCCATGTGCTTTGATGGGGTCAAGCGGCTCTGCCACATTTGAGGAAAACTCCGGAAAAAGGTATGATAATGTTGATTATAACCCTCATCTGTAGGTTTATGGATCTGAATGACTGTCATATTTCTATGGCTGTATGTTATTGATCATTTGATATAATTTCACTCCTTTTATCTCTCTTATTTCTGCTTGTCTAGATGACATCCTTTTTTTTTTTTTTGACTTTTTTTCTCGCCCAAGTAATAAACAGATTGTCATTCTCCTTTAGGTTTGGATCAACACATCTGACATAATCCTTGTTGGTTTTAGAGATTATCAGGTAGGATTTTTTACTAATTTATCAATTGTTGTTTTTTTTATTTTAAATTAAAAGTTTTTGAATTTTTGAATGTGTTTGACAGGATACCAAAGCAGATGTCATTTTAAAGTACAATGCAGATGAGGCCCGCAGTCTTAAAGCCTA
>NW_015612579.1:0-761 GCF_001515605.1 Sinocyclocheilus anshuiensis
ATTAATAAAAGCTAAACAATTGTGACAGTATTTAAAATGCATACTCTGAGGCTGCTGCAGTATTTGTTATGGAATATACTTGTTTGTTCGCACAGAGATCCTCAACTTAAGTTCATTTAACACGTCATGAAGGACATGAACATAGACTTGAAAGATGCATCAAATTGTTTGTGTGACATTTACCATTGATCAGTGAAATTTTGCAGTCAAAATACAGGAATCTGTGTGATCAGGAGTTTTATGTTAGTGTGAAAAAAAAAAAATTTTGGTATGGTAACATGTTGACCAATAGGAAGACATTGACATCTGTGCTTCATGCATGATGCATTGCTACACTATTGACAATAAATAACTTTTTTTTACCCACTAAAATTATTTCTTTTGAAATTCATTAGGGTTTTGTTTTGCACCTTTAGTGTTTAGACCATTTTTGCTTGGTCAGACATTAAAATAGCCAGATAAAACCTTTTAGGCTTGCATTGAAAGAAAATGCAATGTATTCAAAACCATCTTAGCAACCACTCAGAAATGCTCTAGCAGCTACTTTAAACATCCTAGCATAATGGCAGCGACTTTTGCATGGACAAGCAGCATCTATTTTCAAATCTCATTCATTCATTGATTCATTCACCTCGTCTGGCTGACATACAATTATTTATGCATTCTCTTGAATGCAATGTCTTATACAATCCTGTGTTAATTAGTGATTTTGTCATCAACGCTCATACAAGTTTTGCCTCGACCTTTGTCCATCTGAAGGA
>NW_015612580.1:0-761 GCF_001515605.1 Sinocyclocheilus anshuiensis
AGTGTTTACACATGAAATCGGGTTTTTATGCAGGCAATAACAAATAAAAGTACTAAGGGACCTCAGTAAATTTCCAAGAAGGGTTCAAAATGTCTTAAAAATGATAAACAAATAAATATTTGAAATATTTAACAAATTAAATCTGCTAAATATATTAGTGCAACATATGTATCATATCTCCGGGAAAAAAGCAGGAATTTTAAGTACAATAAAATACCATGTATACTTATTGTAAGATTTTTCACTTTTTTAGCTATAAAAAAGCTTTAATTAATTAATTTAATGCGCTGAAAGACTAGTATCTGTTAATAAAAAAGTTTGAAAACAAGTCGCCATGTCAGAAAGCAAAAAAAGCATCAGAGCACGTGAAGGATCGCCTGACTATCTTATATTACTTATTACATAAGTAATTTAATTACACCTATAAAGAAAATGGAAAGCATATCAGTCAAATATAAAATATGATTTTCAATGTTGACACCTTTCTTTAAGAAAAAGTAGCCTACATAAGTAGCCCCTACTGTTGTTTTGGCTTTTTTGGACATTAACCCTGGAAGTATCATGCTTTTAGACATATACGTGACAATACTATGGTGTTATGTAAAGTACCATGGTAATTATTTAGTACCCATGACATATATCAAAGAACCATGGTATATTACCATGATGCCTTCACTTCACCTTGCGTAAGGATAGGCATGCGCACTTGCGCACTTCCAGAACGCAGCTCTCTGATTGGTCAGACGCTCGGAAGTGCGTCA
>NW_015612581.1:0-761 GCF_001515605.1 Sinocyclocheilus anshuiensis
ATCCACGTCTGAGAATCTAGACATCAGCACACGTGGATAAGAGGGAGTTCAGGTTTAACGAAGAGCAAAAAAGAGACACAGATATTGAAGAAATCCATTTATAAAACAGATAGCATTGATTCTAGATTCTGATTGCATGAGCAGCATTATACGCAGATATACGCACACCTGTGATCGCACATCAGTTGTATTTTATACTAATGTATTGTAAACAGACTATAGTTTGGCTTATGTATTACATGATGAAGTAATTGTTCATTCTTGAGTTTTACTATAACATTTGTGTCTTTTATTGTATTGCTGTTGTCATATGACCTAGAGTGACTTATTGCTCTAATTTTACTAGGCTTTATTTGCATAGTTTTTTATCTTTTACTTTCCTCTTAATAAAATTGTCACATCCACATCTGTAATTTGCCATCAGATGTTGGGTTCACTTGTGTCCTGATGCCATTTTTCTTTTGTTTTTATAGATCATCTCCTTTTTATAGATCATCTTGTGTTTTTTGACTCCAGTATTTTTAATTAGTTTATCTTTGATACTCCGCACATGGATCTGTCAAAAAAGATGGCATGAAACTACAGTAAAATCCACCCTAACTATTTTCTAAAATGCATGTTATTGATCTTATTGTGAACAATTCATCCATGCTTTTTTATTTTTAATATGAAACAAGTCCCAGTCTGAATTTTTTTATTTTTCGATAATTAGTTGTATTTGAATATACAGTATCTCACAGAAGTGAGTACACCCCTCACAT
>NW_015612582.1:0-761 GCF_001515605.1 Sinocyclocheilus anshuiensis
ACAGCTCCTCTGGCATCAAACACATTTGAGAGAGTGTGTGAGAGATATGCTGAGAAACGCTGTGGGCCGCTCATTAATGAAGTGAAGCAGCTTTTGCCCAAATCAAAGCATCAATCTCCAAAGACCTCTCTGCTAAACAAACCTCCAAGACAACAATTTGACAGGGAGTATCAAAGCATAACATCTCTTTCGCCTAGTCATTTGGCACAAATACAGTACATTTTCCCACAGTTGGAAATGCCAGATATACACACAAAACCTAAATGAAAAATGTATTGATTTTGTTGTATTCAATAAAGGAAGCTGTGATTGTTTCAGCATGGGGGCAGAGCACTGCAGTTATGGCCATAACAAGGAAGCAGCAACATATTTTGCCCGAAATGCACTTGAAAACTGTGACACATATCATCATCTGCAAGTGGCTGAACTCTGCACCAATTATGGAGGCGGCAGTGAGGGGGAGAGCAGCTTTCACCTGCTTATTTCCAGTCTTGTTTCCAGTTAACAAAAGAAAATGTCACACACTTTTAACCAGTCAGTTTCAAGAGCCTTCCTTTATATGAACCCCCAATCAAAAAAAGATCAAAACAAGTCATTAAAACAAGTTTTAACTCTGAATTTAACAGCATCAATAAATGTCCACCACATTATAATATACATATATATTAAATAATTTATATACACTACTAGGGGTGTGACGAGACACTTATCCCACAAGACGAGACGAGACACGAGACTGGGTTCACGAGAACGAGACGAGA
>NW_015612583.1:0-761 GCF_001515605.1 Sinocyclocheilus anshuiensis
ATTTCAACATTCATGTGGATGCTGATTGCGCTTCTGCTAAGGACTTTATGGCTCTATTGGATTATTTTGATGTTTCACAGCATATTGATTTTCCTACACACTCTCATTCTCATACCCTTGACCTAATCTGCTCGGTTGGCATTAATATTGTCTGTGTCTAGGGTCTTGAAGTTGGCTTATCTGACCATAAACTCATTGACTTTAGTTTCTGTCTCCCCCTTGCTAAACCTAAAACCAAATAAACAATACCTTACCGAAACCTGAAAAACATAGACACTGACAATTTCTCTGTTGCTATAGCTGCTTCCTCTTTGCCTCTCTCTGTTAATCTCTCCTGTTCTGGTGAGATAGTATCATTATATAAGGCTGTTGCATCTGATGTCCTGGAGGCTTTGGCCCCATTAAAGTTCAGAACTGTCCCCTCAGCTCATTATTCCCCTTGGCTTACTCCGGCGCTCAGACTAATGAAAACGAAGGGTAGATGTCTTGTAAGGCTCTATAAGAAGACTCGTCTTCTCGTTCATGCGACCCACCACTCAGAATTCATATCACAGTATAAAAAAGCACTTAACACCGCACTCTCTAGTTACCTGTCCACTATTATTAACAGAGCAAGTGCAAGCCCAAGACTCTATTCTCCGAGATCAACAAACTTGCTAAAGCACCATCACTCCTTCTTAATGGTTCTTCTGAACTTTGTGATGATTTTCTGGCATTTTTTTTACACACAAAATTGACAATATTTATCAATCCTTTTCTTC
>NW_015612584.1:0-761 GCF_001515605.1 Sinocyclocheilus anshuiensis
CTACATGGTTGAGTACATAGTGCATAAGTACATGGTGTATAAGTGTATAGTGCATCATTTGGGACGCAGCTAAGGTTTTCAGATTAATGTTATACAGTTGCTAGTGTGTTGTGGGTGGTTGCCAGAGTGTTACTATGCGGTTGCTAATGTGTTATGAGTGATCCGAGTCAAAAATAAATAAATAAATAAATAAATAATCCTTGTTCTTTATGACATTGTGTAAATATACTGTATGGGATTTTTTTCCCCTCCAGGTATCCATTACAAGTGAATATGGATGGAATGGAGGCCATACTGTACGTAGCTTACATAGATAAAACAATCAAGCTGCCAATATTTTAGATCACATGACCAATGCTATTTTCATCCTCTGATTCACATTCTTCTAAAAGTCTTTAAGCTCAGTTAATTAGTGAATCACTCTATCTCAATTCATAATTTATCATTAAACACCCCAGTGTGTTGGATGGCATCATCCTTCAGTGAAATTAATTTAGAATATGATCTACAGCATACAACACAAGGGAACGAGGCTTTTCTTGGAAATGAAATAAGTGCCTGTATGAGCAATCAAGAACAGACATGCCAGTATTAAAACCCAGACTCACATTGAAGGAGGGACCTGAGCTACACCACATAGACCTGAGTATGGACTCTTTTGACTTGGGCTAATAAGCAACCTTCAGACCACCCAAGCAACCGCATAGCAAGCAACACACTAAAAAGCTCTCCAAAGCAGGCATGTAGCTCTGACACATCAA
>NW_015612585.1:0-748 GCF_001515605.1 Sinocyclocheilus anshuiensis
TAGATAGATAGATAGATAGATAGATAGATAGATAGATAGACTGTTGACTGTACCAAAGAAGCTGTGCTGGAAATCAGTGCACACTGGGAAATTATCAGTGTCTTGGCTCCGGTTTTATGTTTCTTTCTTCTCCTTCAGTGGGTCTCCTGGAGCCTCGTAACCTGCGTGTTTCAGATGAGTGGTACACTCGTTTCCGTGTGTCCTGGGACCCTGTACCTGCACGGGTCAATGGTTATAATCTGGTCTATACCCCAGTGGGTAAGAGACCATTTTAGATGATTTTACCGTGTTGTCATAATCTAGACATCCTGTTGTAGGTCATGCTGACACATGTTCTAGTAAGTTCTGTTCCACGTGTTGTTCCAGGCACGGATAACACCATGGAAGTGTTTGTTGGAGATGTTACTACACACATCCTGCCCAACCTGCAGCCTGGCACCACGTATGACCTGAAGGTTTATGCTCAGTATGACGCAGGAGTGAGCGGTGCTCTGGTCGGACAGGGAACCACCTGTATGTGCTTGTTTCTTTGACTGAGAAATCGTACGGACATGTTACGAGATTGTTTTAAAACACCGGCTCTAACTGTGAAATGCTGTTTGCAGTGTACCTCAATGTGACTGACCTCATTACATACAACGTCGGCTATGACTCCTTCTGCATCAGATGGACGCCTCACCGAGCCGCCACCTCTTACAGGCTAAAACTCAATCCTTTCAATCGTAAGTTAATAGAATATGAAGAGACG
>NW_015612586.1:0-761 GCF_001515605.1 Sinocyclocheilus anshuiensis
CTTCATGCATAATTATTGGGTAAGTCAATATTCTGATCATATTTTTTTACAAGCACATTTCACCAATTCTTAACAATCTTAACAATTACAATTAAGGTTGTATATAATCATTTGATATTTAATTGATGAGGGAAGATGTGGCTTAAAGTGATAAATGCTTTGTATTCAACAACTGTTTTTGTGACCCTGCTGACACAATGGTCCATTTTACCTGTAGAAGAAAAAAAAACTTCCTAATAATTATGCACAATTATGCACAAAACACCTTTGAACATTCCTTCAGACAATGGCTTTGGGTCTAAATGAGTCTTTAACTCTCACATCAGTGATCTCTGAAGGGATGTAATGACAGTAAAAGTGGCAGTGGTAGTATTTTTATGATAGTAATATTTTAATTTTTATGAGAACTAGGAATTAATTTGTGTTATTTAAAAGAATGGCAATCATATTGTTCCAAATTCATTTGATTTAAATATTTCAGTGGAAAACAAAAGGAGATGATTTGTGGATTTTTGACACCGAGATCATTTTCATAGCACAGAAGTCAATGGTGTTGAATGCCATTGGTTCTCCTGTGGCTTGTGTTGTGACCGATTCAGGTTTGAATATGCTGAAGCGTGAATGAGTCAGTTTTTCAGTCTATTCCTCACAGAAACCCATCATCTGACTTCAGAAGATGTATAATCATACATATAATTGTCATATACAGTGGTGTGAAAAATCCTGATTTCTTATTTTTTTGCATGTTTGTCACACTTTAA
>NW_015612587.1:0-755 GCF_001515605.1 Sinocyclocheilus anshuiensis
GTGTGTGTGTGTGTGTGTGTGTGTGTGTGTGTGTGTGATTTTTGCATTTTATTTGCACACGTTTCACTTTCTTGATGCCATCATTGTGTGAAACACTGTCTGTGGGTTACAAACACTGTCGTTCGCACGCATGCTCTCTGCTCTGTTCTTGTTGAAATGCTGCTATTCCTGTAGAGTGTGTGTGTGTGTGGTGTTAGTAGCTGTTCTCTCCTCACTCTGTAGAATCACTGAAGTGCTTTTGTGTTTCTCTCTCCCTCTCTCTCTCTCTTGTTTCTTCTGTTTCTGTGTCTGTTGTTGTCCTTGCACCCGCTCGCTTCTTGTCTTGCCCTTCGCTGTGGTTTCATTACCCTGTAGAGTCTGGAAGAGGAGCTCACCTCTCTCTTTCTGAGTAAGGCGTGCTTCTCTGGGCTGGCTGGCTTCTGCAGTACCGCAGCTGCTCCAGCAGAGGCCAGTAAAGTCTCAGCTGTTACTACTGCTGTCTGTCTCTTCATCTGGCCTGCTCTGGCTTTCTGTCTCTGCAACGGCTTACGGCTTTATATTCTCTGCCGCCACATGTCTGCACCTCTTTAAAACAGTCCAAGTTCATGCTCACATCGGTATTGATCCAGCCCTCGCTGATGTGTTGAGGAAGCACAGTGTGTGTACACACATAGAAATAATGTACTACTGTTCAAACATTTGGTAATGTAAGGGTTTATTACTGTTATTACTAGAAATCATTCTAATATGCTGATTTGCTGCTCAAGAAAAATTTC
>NW_015612588.1:0-761 GCF_001515605.1 Sinocyclocheilus anshuiensis
TACAGGAGTTAGCAGAGAAAACAGCAAGAGAGAGCAGACATGAATAAAATTCAAACACATTCACAATGCTTCACAATTAATTCATCTCAGTAGAAAACGTCAGCAGAAGTCTGTATGCAAGCAAGAGACAGTCAAATTTGTTTTTGCAATGTTCTATTCAAATTATGAAGAGGCAATGAAAACAAGCAATGAAAAGTTATTTTCAGGAGAAATGAGCAAAGGGGAATGAAAAGAAAGTTTAGAAAGATCATTTGGCAGATGATAGAGTTATTTAGTGTAGTTTATGCATTTTAAAGCCACAAAGGTTATTTGTTCTGAATCTTTATGAAAAAGGACATAACATCACACCATAGCGTAACATCAAGGCACATAAAACTCAATGAAAGCCACATAATGCAACAAACTACAACATGTTTGTTAGTCGACCAGCAGCCCAAATAACAACAACTAGTAAGTGTCTATCATCTAGACTTTTATTTTTAGCATTAATATTTAATATAAATTATTAATTAATCACCATATGTCAGCTTAAAATCATTCTATATGTTTTATTTGATCTACTTAAAAAACTGCAAGACAAATTAACTTATTGCATCAAAAGGCCTATTTATTGATTGTCATGTAAAATAATGACAATTATTGATTAAAAATAAATTAATTTTCTGCTTGAAAATAAACTGAACAAAACAATGTCACAGCAGGCATGTGATCAACTAAGGACCAAAAAATAGAACTACATGTATACTATATACATACATATA
>NW_015612589.1:0-761 GCF_001515605.1 Sinocyclocheilus anshuiensis
TCTGCTTTCCCAGATGGAGTCTGCACCCTTCAGTCTATAAACATTATTATGTATTCCCTGCGGTAGGACAGACAAAGAGGGATGAAGTGAAATGCTACAGATGTAACGGCAGGTTATGAACTGCGCCTGAATGCTTGAAGTGCAGAGGTTAAAAACACAGCACATCCGCACATAGGGTGACTGCGAGAGGTGACCCCTTTTGAGCCCTCGATGCTGTTTGCACGCAGAGCTGCGGAGTGGAAAGTCAATAGTTGTGGAAGCCAAAGAAGCAAGAAAAACTAGTTCTCTTTTATCTGTGATGATTAATTCTGTTCATCTCGAGAGATTGTCTTCAAACATGGAGCATAAGGTGCCAGTGCTTTGGCCCTGCATTCAGGGAGCAGTGAATTACCTCGTGCCAGATTGCCAGACAGCTGTAATAAAACTCAGCTTTGGGTTAATTATCCAATGGGAAGTCAAAGCTCACAATCTGGGCTACTTAAAAAGAGGGCAGGGTCACCCTTGGACAAGAGCAGGTAAAAGAGGGTGCACAACAGATTCAGAGCGAAGAAAGCATAAGGCCCTTAAAAACTGTCAGTGGCTGAGCAAAAAAATGTGCAACACATTATGTCAACAATGCGGAAGTCTTGCCTGACTCATAACGGAAAACGGTTTTACATTTCTGGTCTTCTGTGCTTCTAGTCAAATTAGCCTAATTTCCTAGCTGGTAATGAATGTTAAACCAACGAAAATGGCTATAAAAATAAAGGTTTCAAAAAGAG
>NW_015612590.1:0-761 GCF_001515605.1 Sinocyclocheilus anshuiensis
GTACTTACTATTTGTATCTGTGTCATATATCTGTGTCCAGAACCAGAAGGACGGATGCATTAGTGCTGCATCTGCCAAAGGCCTGTCTGCTAATATTTCACAGCCAAGGTGCAGAGATCTCACAACCAGCTTGAAATGACAAATGAGGATTAATCAAGCAGTTCTGGGACCATGTCTAAACCGGCAGTAATTTACACCGGCTAGACGCAGAGAGATCCCACGAGCATATCAGGCATCAAAAGAAAGGCCGGCTACATCACTGTCATAATCTCTCGGATGCTCAGCCTGTTGAAATCACTGCAGGGGATCCAAACTGCCCAACACCTGTGTCAAAACAGACCTGAAGTGACACTTTACAGCCCAGAGAGGCACTTTTAACATGTCAGTATCAACATTTTGTTTGGGCAATTATTCACAGTCTAGTGCTAAGCTCCTCAAAGGAATAATGCCTGTTTTGTCATTTTGAACCAATAGCACGAGGCCCACAGCGTTGCTGCCCTGCATTACAACAAAGTGCAAACCCCGTGACCTTGCCGCCCACTGCTATATCTGAACCTCAGTCGCTCACGTGTTTTCACAGACTCAGCCAGAACGCCGCAGGGAGTGAAACATATCACTCACGCTGTGCAAAGTTAGCTGACCCTGTAAGTTTTTGTGGGTATCTGCTCTTACACATACACACACAGATTCCCTCACACGTATACTGACTAAAATACCCACACTGAAAAAAATAACTATTAAGATTTACTTAAAAAAATGTT
>NW_015612591.1:0-761 GCF_001515605.1 Sinocyclocheilus anshuiensis
AGAATGTAACCATTAGCACCGTCAGAGCCTCTTTCCGCCATCCGTTGCACAGTGATGCCCCAACACTTTTTAGCCAACATTAAAAATGCATTTGGCTAGGCATAAATGTAGGTCTTCTAAGGTTTGTCACTCCCAAGGTTAGGGAGTGATGTATGAAATTACCCTCTCCCCGGTAATTACTACACATTTAGCGTTTCAAAAGATATGCCAGGAGACAGGTGTGCCATTCAGAACCATGCTGCAAGGTTGAAAATGGAGGAAACGCCATGCAGCACAACTCCATTTGGGCCCCGTTTAGAGCTGAATAATGCAAATCCACCACGGGGGGTATTTGTTAGGTGTGTGGGGCCTCTGTGTCACTCGAACACGCTCTCGGATGCCCATCTCCTTATGGGGTAAATAATGAAGCAGGGTTTGGATTTCAACAATTACATTTCATTTTCCCAGGCTTTTTGGTTTACTGTACCAGCCTTAATCAGGTGAACATTCTGTGGCGTTATCAGAGTATATTAGAACTCATTTGACATGTAATTGCTACAGTTTTCCAGCCATGTGAACTTCAGGGCTTGTTTCAAGTGTCAATTTATATTTAGAAGATACTTGTTATTCTTACTGCTAAACAATTACAATATTTCAAGTCTGTGAGTTTGTGTGTAATTGGTAAATTTGGTCCTTATTTTGGGGATGCCTCCATTAGGGAAAAAGCATACATAATGCTTATCAATGCACAAGGTTGGCAATTATTGCCAAAATGTAAAAAA
>NW_015612592.1:0-761 GCF_001515605.1 Sinocyclocheilus anshuiensis
GCAAGCACTAGCCAAGTATTTGAATGTTGAGCAGTGAGCTCATTGACTGCTGATACAGAACGAATCAGCTGCGCCATGTGATGATGTCTATGTCAGATTGAGTTTGAACTATCAGACTGCACCATCTAGTGTTTCCTGACAGAACTTTGGATACATATGTGCACTTCTTTCATTAATAATTAATTATGGCCACTGAATTGTTTTACCACCCAAATTCAATAAATATTATGCAAATCTGCTAATGTCACCAATACATCCAAAATTTAGCGCTAAAGGCAACACACATGCCGCAGTTTTCCATCTTGCAGGCTGTTTATGAAAGGTTCAGTAGGCACCTCAACTGACTTATTAAAATGTTAAAAAACACATAGCTACACTGCCCATTTATAACGTTCTTCCACGTCATGTCATGAATTGCTGTTGCCATGATCACTATAAAATGTACACAAACATCACTTTGAAATAAACTTCTGTTTACCGCCTGCTTTCTGCGCTACTAGTGTCACCTAGCGGAACTACCAAAAAAGCAACCTTTGCAAACATCCCTTTCACACATCATGCCTCCCTCAACTCAACAATTATGAACACAGCTCCTACAGGCCTAAAAAAATGTGAAGGCATGTCTCAATAAAAGGTTCAACACCTTAAGAATACTTTATCTTGAAGTTTAGCCTATCTTTTGAAAGAAACAAGTTTGTCGTATCGATTGACCCAAACATTCCATCATTGATTGCTATCAGGATGTAAAGAGACTTTCAACC
>NW_015612593.1:0-762 GCF_001515605.1 Sinocyclocheilus anshuiensis
AAAAACCTGATATAATTTAGCCATACATTTTTCTCGCCATGAAAATAGCCACAGAAGCTGGCATGGCGTTACAAACAAACAAACAAACAAACCCTCAAGGGAGTTTCTGTTTATTGAATACTTCAAATATTACATTTTTCTTTGGCAAGTATAATAGGGTCTTAACTTGAATATTTGCATCTTGTAGTTGTGTTGCTATTATTCTTCCTGTGCTAAAATTATATTTACCATGTTTTATCTACCTTGTCCAGTGAAGGAGACGAGAGCTGTAAGAAACAGTTAGGTAGAGTTTTGTCCATCTGGCAGGAAAGAGCCGTCTATGAGAATGACATACTGGACAAACTCTCTGATGTCCTGCGTAAGTAAACCACCACAAGGTCACACTGATTTCAAAGGTTATTGCGACTGCAGTATAGTCGCTCCGAGCGACTCAGTAGTTTGTTTTGATAAGTGTGATGTAAAGTCTTTGTTAAAAGTGAGAATGCCTTAGTATGACATGTAAAATGTCTCCTCATGACTTACAGAGGTAGAAAAGAAGGCCAAGAAAAGGCCTTATGAAGAGATTAAGGTGAACGATGATGACTTTGCCTCCCAAAGCTCCCCTGCTGAACCTCCACAGGTATGAAAGAACAACCTTACGTAATGCATATTTACCTATAAACTGACCTCAAGTCAGTTTAATCTTCCTTGTCATGACATGTTTTGTATGTCTCAGACTAGGGATGCAGCGATTAACCGGTTTCGTGATTAACCGTGCTTTAA
>NW_015612594.1:0-755 GCF_001515605.1 Sinocyclocheilus anshuiensis
TGTGTATGTGTGTGTGTGTGTGTGTGTGTGTGTGTGTGTGTGAATAAACCTCAGTATTGGTGTTTTTCATTATTTCGGCAAATAACATCACACAGCGGTATCGTGTTGTTAGTGATCCGCATTAATCTACGTGAATCTGTGTGCAGGATTGAGTGGACAGACTCACATGACCTGTGAGAAAATAAAAAGTAAAATGAATGAATACATTAAAATAAAATAAAAATAAAAGCATAGATACTGACACCACTGATTTAAAAGATCTCTGGACCAGAGGATCAGAACGACCTGTAAGAGAACATAGCATAACATAAAAATAAAATACACAAATACAGACACAGATTTAAAAGATCATTGGACCAGAGGATCTGAATGGAATCCAGTGGGCTATGAGAAAATAACATCAGTTATTACATAAATCATCTGATATTATGGCATCAGCACATCCCACACTTGAGGAGCACAATTCAACACATGAGTGAGTGCATGTGTTATTTATATACAGAAAAGACACACAGTCTAGAATCGTGTGTGTGTGTGTGTATTTCACAGAAGAATGGCAGGTCATGGCAGCACACAATTGAGTTTTAAGCTTCAGCACAATCTGTCAAACTACCAATGACTTACAGAGACTCTCACACCAGTGCTGGAGAAACTGTTACTGTTAACTCACTATCACCGCTGCTAACTCACTGTTAACCCACAGTATCACTGCTGCTAACTCACTGTTAACTCACACTATCACCGCTGTTAACTCA
>NW_015612595.1:0-762 GCF_001515605.1 Sinocyclocheilus anshuiensis
TGTGTTTGTGTTTCCTTGGACCGTCTACTCTTTTTGATGACATTAAAAGGTCATTTTAATTCAGGGTTAATCAGCATTACTTAAATTTTGGGTGCAATAAGATTTTGAATGTACTTTGTTCATTCCAAATACCATACCTTATTATAAAATGACATTATTTTATTATTGTATATTCATACATCTCAGAACTGCCATTTTAACAGGGCTGTGCAGGGGGTTTTTTTTATACCCCACTGTACATAATCGTCCTCCAAGAACTAAAGCATTTCATGACAGTCAGAGAGATTGTTCTTTGACATTCAGGAACAGTTTGAGATGCTGAAACCCTTCCGATGGCACTTTAAATGTGGGAGGAAAATATGTGCAGGACTGGGCATTTGCAGGCAGATGTGTTCTGTGGTTCCAGCAGCTTGCGTACATCTTTTCCGCCATCTGTGTTTTGGAGTTTTGTTAGTGTTTTGGTAACACTGCCCTTCCCTGTTTTTGTTGAGGTTCATCAGAACCTGTGGCCTAACAATGACAGAAAACTGCTGTACTGTAGGGATTTCCGAAAACTAGGTTAAAAGTTTTCTTCCTGAAACAAGAACCAATAGGTCCTTGAGTTTACACCACATAACGTTTCAAATGTCTAATCAGGGTATTTAGGGAAAATAAACTATTACTCTTCAGGATATTTAGGATATTTTCCACACTACCCTGCCTGATGCTTTTTCAACTTAAATGCATTGTTCAAAGAAAGTGAATGGAAATATGTCTGTGTGT
>NW_015612596.1:0-762 GCF_001515605.1 Sinocyclocheilus anshuiensis
ATGTGTCCCTCGCAGCTAAAGCAGACAGGCTGTGACACTGCCATGGCTCTCCTGTACCCACCTGGCCCGGGCAGATCCATAACCCTGTGTCTAATGGAAATGTCAGAAGTAACGTATGAGCCGCAGTCACGCGCCCCTCCCAAGGCGCACGCACACTCGCGACAGGCTGTGTTATAACCAGACCGCTCTCTCGTCTCTGACAGACCACGCTTGGCAGCGGCCCTGCATTCTCCCTCAATAAACAATCCCCGACAATGTGGGAACAGAGACCACCCGCCGCGAAAACAACGTGGGATGGGGCCTAGCTTTATCTCGCGACTCAAAATAGCTTCTGTCTCTGAAACCGTGCTCAGGTGCCCTGTCAGCTTCCTGCGACAGCAAACGGCTCAGAGAGAAAGAATTAATACAACAGCGTCTGAGTGGGTCACAATCAAAGCACGCTTACAACTGCTGTTTGGGAATAAACTTCAAGTCGCACATCCACGGATGGAGCGGCGTTCCCCGCGGACAGATACAGAGAGGTAGCTTTCTGCTGCTGGAATTCAGAATGAGATTCGTAGAAACATTTCTATTTACAAGCTCTCATGTGACCGGGATAATCTGGTGAATTCTTTCACCAACACTTATATAGTTAAAAACAAAAAAAGCATTCACAGTGCATTTAACTTCTGGAATGCGACAAGTGTAAAACATAGTATTCAGTGGGAAGTAATGCAGGACTAGACCTAATTTTTGATCATCTGCATGTGATAAAGAAGAAGG
>NW_015612597.1:0-754 GCF_001515605.1 Sinocyclocheilus anshuiensis
GCATGGCAGTTTGTTGAGGGTGCTGCACACCTCAGCCCTGTTTCAGCAGAGAACTACATCTGCTGTGGATGCTGACCAATGAACACACACACCGTGTGCTAAACCTGAGCACTCAGCAATGCCCCAAAGCCCAGCCTGAACACCATTAGCCCACCCAAACCAGCACAGCAGCCCCAACAGAGCACCTACCACACCTGAGTAACATGTTACAGCTGATTTGGATCCTTTTCTGGAAGCTTTTTTATTCAGCTTCTTTCATTTTGTTTTAACACATTTAATTGGTCTAAAAATACCTTATGCAAATAACTAAACCACTCATCAACTAGATGGTTTGAGCAGCTTCTGATGAGGGTCATCAAAGGGTCTACATGCAATAAGGCTGATTGAGAGCCCCGTCTGTCCTTGCAGGAACTCAAAGGTCAAATGACAAGTCAATTTTGTCATTAGGCTGCAGGCTGAGAGAGGAAGATCAAGGACAATTATGATGACAATACAATTAGAGATGTGCAGTAAAAGCATAAAAAAAGACCTGACTCACAAAATATATCTGCATTTCCTCCCAATGAAATATACAGACGTTATACAAATCACTCCCACCTCTGGAAACTAAGCTCTACCTCTTTCTCTAATGGCCTCAATGTTATTTGAAAAGACAGAGAAACCGCTAAAGAATAAAAATGAAACAAAGAGATGTTTCTTCTCCAGAGAAAAAGAAAGAAAGATAGATAGATAGATAGATAGATAGATAGATAGA
>NW_015612598.1:0-762 GCF_001515605.1 Sinocyclocheilus anshuiensis
AAAGTTGTCCTAAAACCAAAACCTTGATGAACTTTTATTGATCCACTTCAAATGTTGACTACTATAGTTGCAAGCCAAATTCAAACCAGTGTAGCCCATATGAGGTCAATGTGTGCACTAAAGTCTCGGCCATAACTTAATCTAAAAACAATTTAGCCTTTTTCCATATACATGTTTTCAGTGTACTAGCTGGGGAATATGATTAGGAGTAGTTGCGAGCCAAATTTTAACCGGTGTAGCCTATATAAGGCTCAGTGTGTTGAAGTGTGTAAACCGCTAGGCCATGGCTTTAACATATAGAAAACAATTGCGACCTGTGCTGGCAAAATGAGCAAATTTTCAAAAATGAGTTATTTTGATCTTATTCTCCATTAATAGATCATTCAAAATGATGCATGATTTGTTGGAATTGGACGAAAAATGACTAAGCTACACCCGTTTGAACTCGACGAAGTCAGCAAAGTCAGTTCTGAGAAAATCAAATTTTCTGAAGGTTCCAAAGCAAACTCACCTAGCAACATTGAATAATTTCCTTCACTACCTTTCTTAATATGAATTACTATAATAATCACAATATAGCCATTTTTATCTTTGTTATTAAAAATAAGAACAGATGCAAAAAACAACAACAATAGAACAAATATAAGTATTTGATGTATTCATTTTACATCTAAACAAAAACATTTAATAAAACAAACAATAAAATGTAAAAATAATTTCAGTGTGTTCATTACAAATAAACTGATTATTAAAACTACAAAA
>NW_015612599.1:0-762 GCF_001515605.1 Sinocyclocheilus anshuiensis
ACATAAAGTGTAAAGAATGCAGTAGTGAGGAGCATACCACAGCATTGCATCCAGCTCCAGCTCCCTGGGTTACTGAACCACCTGCAGGAGTGAGCCAGCAGGGCGGGGAGAAGAAAGAGACTACGTCAGCAGCTATTATATCCAAGTGCACAGAAATCTGTGGAAGCATGATAAAGCCCAGATCATGTTCTAAAATCTGCTTGGTGACAGCATATCCTTGTAACAAACCTGAAAGTGTTGTGAGGATGTACGCAGTACTGGATGATCAAAGCAATCAATCATTAGCTAAATCAAAGTTCTTTGATGTTTTTGGTATCCCAGGAGAGTCACTCTCATATACCCTAAAACATGCTCAGGTACTATGGAGAAAACAGGACGCAGAGCATCTGGCTTCACAGTTCAGTCCATTGATGGGAAAACTCTTCCTACACTCATTGAATGCGATATGATGCCTGATGACAGATCTCTACCTAACAGCAAATCAATGGATCTCTTAACACGCCTTATGCCCAGAGACTAGTTTTAGGTTGGGTTATAGTCAGAGAAGTGCTTAGGGGGAGCTCATAAGCCAACTGATTTGAGCACAACAAAAACAAATGTTCTATCAAATGGACGACCATCTTTGTTCAACCCTTGCACAAACTACATGGAAATAAAAGAGACTTTCAGTGCTCCTAAGCAAGAAGATTGTACAGCTTCACTGTGTTACCTAGGCATTCCTACAAATACAACAGAGATTTCAGGTGATAGTGTATTCCAGGG
>NW_015612600.1:0-762 GCF_001515605.1 Sinocyclocheilus anshuiensis
CGTTTTTACACACTTTTAGAAAAAAAAAAAAAGTACAAAAGCTGTCCCTGTGATGGTATCCTTTCAAAAGGTAATAAGTTTCACATTTTAAAATGTACCATTTAGGTATTTATGTGTACCTTTAAGGTACTAATATGCACCCTTATGGATAAATAAGGTACAAAAGTGTAACTTTTAAAAAGGTACCACACCGGTGACAAATTTTGAAAGCGTTTTAAAGCGTTTTTTTCCCCCCCTGCGAGCTCAGTGTAGTTTGATTAGCTAAACAAAGCAATGTAATCAAAATTTTGTTAAATTACATTGATTTATCATATCCACTAACCACCCACAATCCCGTTCAACTAGACACTAAATGCACTACACTGTTGAATTAAGGTACTGTCATTCTTTTTCCTGCCTCCTTTCTATGCAAATTAGGTTTATTATAGACTGCACCTTATTCACAAAATATCACTGTGATATTTGCCTGGTGCAATAAATGTTTCACCGTTAGCGCCCGCAGAAAGCAGGTGGTAAATGTAATTTTAAGAAAGATGTTTTTTGGGGGGGTTTTTTTGCATTTTGTATTGATTGTGTCAGCTGTTATTCATCAAATGATGGAGAAGAATATTATAAGACACCTTTGGCATTTTAAAGGGCATCAGGAGCCTGGATCACAGTGATGGTCAGTCCCAGCATTAGTATGCAAGATTGAGATAGTCCAGCCAGCCTGAAATGAAATAAACGTCAATATCAGTGGGTGCAATTCCTATTGAATTCTTA
>NW_015612601.1:0-762 GCF_001515605.1 Sinocyclocheilus anshuiensis
TATATATATATATATATAATATTATATATGTGTATATATTATTATCATTTTTATTATACATACTAATTTATATATTTTTTCTTTCATTATTATCTGAAAATGTGGTTCTTTAACCATCATATTTCCATTTTATTTACTTGTTTTCATTCATTCATTCATACATGCATACACACATGCATCTCCATCCATCATCCAGGTCTATCATCACCACTTTGCTTGATGATGGATCTGATCTGAGGGAGTGACATCTGTAGTGATTTCTATATGCATTTCCCAACTCTATTTAGCAAACCCACAATGCATTTCCCTCATCTTTTGGATCTTACTTTCAAATGGTATCAAATCAATTTTAAATTTTCTTCTTCATAAATGCCAGTACATGACTTTGTCTGCCAAACAAGTTCTACATATAAATGGATTTACAGCCAGCCAAGTCCTCATCTGGACTTCATCTCAAGGAACGATGGTGGAAAAATTTGATGTTAGCGGTAATTTTCAGCACAAGTGCTTCTGTGATTTGTACTCGTATAAAAATATGGTGGAAGTAAAAGCTACTGCTCTATTCGGCTGTCAGGAACGGCACCTGTTTCAGAGTTTTAGTGTCAAGTTTCCGCCTCTGGCTGCGGGAGCCGTGGTTTGTATGGATCCTGTGACTGGTTTAATTGCCTGAGTGTCTTCCACGGCTGTCCGGGGAGACCATCCTTCCTGCTGGGAGACGTTTGTCACCAGTTCGGCAGCTTCTGTGAATATGCATGAGGGGAA
>NW_015612602.1:0-762 GCF_001515605.1 Sinocyclocheilus anshuiensis
GTTCTGATCCCAAACTTTTGACCGCTAGTGTACATCTGCACTTTATTGTTTATAATGAGAGAATTCGAGAGTCCGAGTTCAGTCCGTGCGCACTGAACAACAGAACTCTGGTGCTTCAGCGATGACTCATCTGAACGACTCTGATTGGCCGTTGTATTCATAAGCTCAACATAATCGTGCGTGATTGGTTATAACGCACAACACTGTGAAAAAACAAGAAATATAATGGAACAATAAATAAGCCCTAATATTAATTAGAAAGTATTACTAGCCTAACAATAATAATTATTAATCGTCTTGCTATCATCAAAGGCATCAGCCACAGGCGATATCTTTATCACGATACTATCGTCTACCAGCACAACTCTTAAGTGCAGCTCATTGTCTTTTTGATTTCCTGAGGAGGGTGTTTTTCTCAGTGTTTGTGTGTTTATCGTGTGTCTGTTGCTGTCTGTCAGGAGGTCGACGCTATGTGGTACGCTGGACTACCTTCCTCCAGAGATGATTGAGGGCAAAACGCACGATGAAAAGGTGGATCTGTGGAGTCTCGGCGTGCTCTGCTATGAGTTTCTGGTTGGCCGTCCACCTTTTGAAACCAAGAGCCATGAGGAGACGTACCGCAAGATTTCTAGAGTGAGTGAAATATTCAGAAACTCCTACTAGCTTTGCACGGGTGATCAGCAATGAAACGGTAGTCTCCTTTTGTTGCATATACTGCTCATTTGTGACCCTGGAGCACAAAAGCAGTGTTAAGTCGCTGGG
>NW_015612603.1:0-762 GCF_001515605.1 Sinocyclocheilus anshuiensis
ATCGCAATTAGATTATTTTCCAAAATCGTTCAGCCCTAGTTCAAACAGACAGCAGGATGCAGAACAGTGGTCAGGTAAGATACTATAGCCTCATTCAGACTGTCAGTTCAAGTCCAATTTTTGTACATATCTCAAATGGAATCTGATTATATTTAGGGCCGGATTTAGGTCAAGGTATCTTTATTAGTACCCAAAGGTAAATTTGTTGTGCAGACAAGAAGTTCAGCAGTCCATAACTAAAAACAATTCCATAGAAACTTTAACATACTATAAAACACTATAAAAAGTATTTCAATCAGAAAAATATAAAACTCCAAGAAAAGTCATGACAATGTACCTTCACACACATACTCCCGCCCCTAAAACAAAAGTGCCAACGCTAGCAATGAATGTCATCTGTTACTATTTTTATTTGATAATTCTATTGCTGCAGGTACAAAAGTATTCCTATATCTTCTAGTTCTCCACCTAGGGGCCACAAAGTCTTACTAACAGATTGCGCCACCACAAACTTTCTTTTGGCATTAAAGAACTACTGTCTGGATTTACCAAAGACACGCAATCTTTTTTTCTCATTAATCTATACTCTGTATACCATAATGACAAAGTGAAAACTGAATTTTAGAAATGTCTGTAAACTTATTAAAATGAAAAAAACTGAAATATATTTACATTAGTATTTATACCCTTTACTCAGTACTTAGTTGAAGCTCCTTGGTCAGCAATTACAGCCTCGAGTCTTTTTGGGTATGACACAACAAG
>NW_015612604.1:0-762 GCF_001515605.1 Sinocyclocheilus anshuiensis
TTATTTACATTTAGTCATTTTGCAGACGCTTTTATCCAAAGCGACATTGCAGTAGGCCAACTGTAAACCTCAAAGCGTGTCGAATGAGTGTGCTAATATAAGATGTCTTATTTGGAGGGGTTTCAAAGGACACCAGACGCTTTGTTCGCATTTGCTAACTCACGAGCCAAAGCAGATGAAATTAGGTCACCACTGTGTTTCAACCAGAAAAGAAACGCGCAGAAATAAGCCTTAGGATCCTCACTCTGATGCCCCCACCGTCACAGAAAGAAGGCTGTGTTGTCTGAATCTTGTCCTGGTTGTTAAATGTTTTAGCTGATCTCTCTCGGTTCCTTGTGTCACCTTGTGTGGCCTCCACAGTCTGCTGAGCATGTTCGGTCAGAAGAACCGGGTTGCAGAGATGATTAATCGACTCAAAATAAACAGTAATAACACAGCCCTCTGGAGAAAGATTATTATCGTAAGCGACTCTAGAGCAAACTGAATATTCTATTTCACTTCCTGCAGACTGACCTTTTTTTAGTCGTGTACGTGCGCAGAAATTAAAGTAGATTGAAAACTGATCAGGAAAACGTTACAAAAATTAGGTGAATGCTCCGTCTCAAATGGCTATTTTAAAGTTGTATTCTTTAGATCAGGTGTTTTCAAAAAGTTAATAAAATCAATTGACATCATTGCCCCCCAAAAAAACAAATATGGGGATCAATGTTAAATATTGTATAGCCTACAATCATAATTAAAAAAAAATAATATATATATATA
>NW_015612605.1:0-762 GCF_001515605.1 Sinocyclocheilus anshuiensis
TTTTATGCGAGGTCCGCAGGTGTTTTTGACCGACCAGTATCAAGAAACGAATTCACATGAACATTCGGATTTTTGGAGAAACATTTACCAACGTCGAGCCAAATGAACCGTCCGCACCTGCTGAAAGTGTTTTGTTCTGGATCGTATTGGTTCTACTACTGTACGAGCGAGGCCTGAAGAAGCGGTAGGATGTCAAATGCTACAGATGATGTCAATTCGTATCCACACGTACGTGTTTGGGCAGCGGGAGTTTCTTTGATCATTTTGGCTTTTTTCAACTTGATCATCAACTGGACCATAGTGCGCGAGGAGCGCCTGCGGAGCCACGCGCGCTTCGTCCTCGTGTTCCATTTATTGTTCTCCGCGCTGGTTTACTTCGCAGTATGCTTTAGCTTCTACTTACAAAACTACCTGAAAGCAGCGACCACGGCAACCATTTGCATGGTGCTAATCAGAAGTCTGATGACAAGCGGTTCCAACATCATCCTCACCATCACGGCGATGGCACTGGACCGTTATTTTGCCATATGTTACCCGCTCCACTATAGCAAAGTTTGTTTCAAACCCTGGCCATGGCTCATCGGGGTCCTAACATGGGGACTCGCGTCGATTATTCCTCTTACCCTATCGCCCAAAATAGAAAATGGCACTGTGCCCTGTGGCAGGAAATCTTTGCAAGGCGGAGAAATGCACAAAATCGTTTTAATATCAATTTGTACTGTTCTTATCGTGTACAGCTATGTACGGATCTTATATGAGGGG
>NW_015612606.1:0-762 GCF_001515605.1 Sinocyclocheilus anshuiensis
TGGCCCCCAGAATATTTTGTTGTATAAATATCTGAACATGCAATAAGCCAAAACAAAGATGCATAAATACTTACATACATACATAAAAAATTGTCTAGTTTCATGCATTATTTTCTTTTTTCAACACTTGAACGTGGGTTTCATAATAAAAAAAAAAAGAACAAAACACTCAGAAAATTGTATATTTGTCAAAGACTACATCCAGTTATAAGTCTGTGTGCAATACAATGTGACAGAAAAACAGTTTTTTAAAACAGTGTTAATTGACCGTTCACAAAGACCCTCCTTAGTTACTGTTGCTATCCTCGACAAATAATGCCGCTCTCACACTACACTCATGTTCTCACGCAGTGAAAAATGCATCGCAGAGCAAAGAGGAAACTGACAACACACCGACAGAGAAAACAGAGCAGGTTACTTCTGGTGTAAAACAAGGTCTCAGGACTCTCAGCTTTCAAATGTTGTCATTTTTAAAGAAATTAAAACAATAAATATCGTTTTGTGGCTCTTTAATGTGTCGTGACAGATCACCGTATTGCCTCAGTTCAAACACGTGAACTGATCGTCTTTTCATATTTACGTAAAGCACAAAAAAAGTATTTTATTTCAACCGTGTTACACATCATTTTTCAAGTGTAAGTCCACCGAAGTTAATCTGCTCTCTGTCTGATTTGTGGTTAAGGCTGGAAGGGATACAGTTACGGCTCCTGGGCATGTGCATTTACATATTTTCCGAGCCAACAATATAACGTGAAACCTATG
>NW_015612607.1:0-762 GCF_001515605.1 Sinocyclocheilus anshuiensis
AAAAAAAAGTGTTTTCACACTTTTTGAACAATATTCATGACTTTTCCTTGTTTTAGAACGATTACTCACGAGTTCATGATTTTATCTGCAGCATTTAAAAATGCAAAATTACTATTATAATTTAGAATTCAGATTTAAACAGATCAAGCTTTATAAACCTCCATGCATGAACAGGAAAATTCACATTCACTATAGAAAATGTTTACATTTTTGCAGGACTGGAAAATCGCAATTTTAATGGCCCTAAAAAATAAAAAGTACAAAACGTCATTATATTATTCACAAATTTCTACACTAGAAAAGTAATTCTGAAAGGCAAAGTCACATGACAAGTCTATTCTAGTTTCCAGTCAGGCTTCCTGGTTAATCCACCTAAGACACAAGCACAACTCGAGTGTGTATTTGTGTGTCTATAGGAGGGAAGCTATGCCTGCTGAGGTTGCCATGGCAGCAGTGTCTCGACCAATCCAAGAGCTCCCATAATGCCATGCAGGGATTTGGGACACTGGCTGGGCAAACGTCACTCAAAAGAGAAGGTTAATGAACTAGTGATGCCACGCATGAATATATGAACATAAACACACGCTGGGAGACTCGCATTCTATATTCCTTTAAATGCGTTTAACTAAAAATCTCCCAAGTCAGAGTCTGATACTGTAGCCTCGCGTCTCTGGCAGACACCCCCTTTAACCAAGTGAGCTTGTTCGAGTATGAAATGGAAAATTGGAAACATTTGCAGCACATTATATGAAATGGAAAATC
>NW_015612608.1:0-760 GCF_001515605.1 Sinocyclocheilus anshuiensis
AAAGGAAAAATTGAAATCGCATCATATGACCCCTTTAAGAGAATGGGACGAGACAAAGGAGAACATCACAGGAGCCCAATCTGGTGGTGGATGTGTGAACGGTTGCCACAGGACATGGCATGTTCCTCCTCTCCCTCATTACAGCCACATCAGAGGACGGACACCTGAATGGATCTCCCGCTGTTAGCTTAATTACCCTTCCTAATGAATGTATCCTCGTTTCAAAAGACATCTGTGGGAGTGACATTCTCCAGTCACTGCTATTCTTGCAGTAAGACAATAAAAATGAACTTTCTGTGTCAAGTCTGAACTAACCAGATAAGGGTCACTACTTTGTAGTTAGATGTTCCTACATTGGTGGAGTGACACACTGAGAAAAATCTCTAAATGTGCGTTGCAAGTTGGGGAATCTTTAAAAACTCAAACAAGAAACATAAGGAAAGTTCTGCGCATTGTGGACCCACCAAGAAGAAAATTAAATTGCTCAGGAGTTGAGTTTTCATTGCTCAGGAGGCTCAGATTCATCTAGGTGTCAATGTGTACTCAGATGTTTCTTCTTAAATCCCTTTGGAGAAATAGAAGACACAAATGAGACAATTGTTGACATACAGCAAGTTATAAAAATGAATATAGATAGAAATGCTTAAATTATTTTGTATTGGAACAATCTGAGAAGAATTATTTCCTATTGAACTCATATTGAAAGCAACATTTCAAAACGGTAACACTTTAGAATAATGGTCCGTTGTTAACAAGTAAC
>NW_015612609.1:0-762 GCF_001515605.1 Sinocyclocheilus anshuiensis
AGTATTTTGTATTTCAAATGCATGTATTTGAAATACTGCCCATCCATGGCAACAGGTAGTTTTTCAGTAATTTTGAGTAGCAGTTCTGATTTTTTAAAGACAATTTGCGATGTATTTCTTTTCATGATTATGTTTTGATTTGTCCCCCCATTTAACTTGTCACAATAATAAAAATAACAAGGCAATCTATTTTTTGATTTATTTGTTATAATTGAAATATTCTTAAAGGTTATCATTTGAACATGTATTGTAATTGTAATCAGGAAAAAATCTGAGAAAGGTGGAAACGGGTCATTTAAATATAAATGATCACGAAGTGAGTTAGAGGATCAGAAGGTGCAAATTCAAGTTTAATTGCAGAGCAAATTGCTTAATAAAATGCTGAACTTTAAGAGATTTTTTGGATGTTTTTTTTCTTTCTTTCTTTCTTTTTTCCCCCTTCTGCAATCCCTTTTTAAACATCAGGATCATAAAAAAAAATCAGATAATGATTTATGATATGTTCTTGGTAGGCTACTTTCTAAAGTCATAAAATCCATAGGTCACACTTGTTTAGTATTACAAAAAAGAAGATTGTTGTTTTCCTTTGTTCTTCCACCCATGAAGTATACAATAGATAGCTATTTTAATATTGATGGCACTGGGGCCTATGGACGCGTCACAATGAAAACAAGCTTTTCAGTTTAATAAGAAAAGAGTAATGTGCAACACAAAGAGAGCTGCAGTAGCCAGATAACCCTGAGAGAAAGAAAAGAGAAAGAA
>NW_015612610.1:0-762 GCF_001515605.1 Sinocyclocheilus anshuiensis
ATTTTTGGTCAAATAAATGCAGCCTTGGTGAGCATAAAAGACTTTCAAAGACTTTACAAACATTTGAACTGTAGTGTATGTATATAAGGTAAAGTACATATTCCAGATTTTTTTTATTTTTTTTTTATAGTTGAATAACCATTTTGCCATCAGATTATTTTAAATGGACCTGTGATGTAACAAATACATTTCTAAAAGTATAAATATTACTGTATTCTGATGAGGTCATGAAACTACATGCACATTATAGACAGGAAAATATTGTACAAAACAGTTTAACAATGACCAATTTTTTGTCAACTTTCCAAGTGCAGAACAGTAGAAAAGCTTGCAAGTGCTCCCAAATAAGATTGCAATGGATTGCAGTTCGGATGAAAGCTGCAGCTCATTCCACCAGTGACTGTGGAACAACTTGAATGGAATAAATGGAACAACTGAAAGGGGGTGGGGAAAAAAAAGGCAAACAAAATGCACCAGATCTGAATATTGTCTCAAGTTAAAGTCGGGACTCTCAGGGTGTGGACTGTGGAGAGCGGGTGATTATAATTGTTGGGTATTAAAAGAGGGGGAGAAATAAAAGAAGTCAACAAACTCATTTTCAATATTTATTTTCATACAGACAAGATTCTTTTCTCTATTTTTGAAAACACAGCTATTAAACAACCAAAATGCAGGATGTGGGTAAAATAATCAAATTAAGAGCTACATGTTAAAGGTCACATTTAAGTTACTAAAAAACATAGGCATAACAAAAACTTTTTT
>NW_015612611.1:0-762 GCF_001515605.1 Sinocyclocheilus anshuiensis
AGTATGCTGCAAACAATTCCCCAAATTATTCACTTTTGATATAAATTAGATAGAACAATTGCATCTTTCTTTAACAATAAAAGTGTGTAGTTCAGTGAAAAATAGTGCCCTTTAATGCTGAGAGCAAAAGGTTTTATTTCAGAACTCCCATTGACTAACATGTCAGAGTTAAATAAGTCTGATGTCATAACTACAAAATCCTCTAAGATCGATTTCACCTTCTTTTGATGTAGCCTATTTTATATCTTCTTTGCTTTCCTTTTTTTCTTATGACTTTATCTTAAAATATAACTTAGAAAGGCTCAATAGGCTACCCAAGGTGAAGAAAATGAGAAATTAACCAAAGTTTTAGCATTGTCTACAAAAATTTTTTCATAAATCTAAAAAGTAATAGAATATTTTCCTTACACCTTGGTTTTTCTTTATTTACAGTTATACCTAGACTTTTTATCACTTGATGAACCACAAAGATATCAAAATGATATCTTAATTCAGCAACTGAAAACAATTAATAGCAATGAATAAAGAGAAAGTGCAGAAAAGTAACACTGGGCCACTGAGGGTTAAGCATGGATATTTACAATGAGCGCGTCGCCAGCGTGCACCGGAAGTAAATCGCAATGGGACGCAGTCAATTTCAAGTTCATGTTGTCAAAACTTTTCGTCCGATGTCTTGTTTTCTGTATTGATTAAGAGTCAAGAGCGCACAGTGCCATGATGGCACACCGATATCTGCATCTGTCAAGAGGCTGCAGGAACCTT
>NW_015612612.1:0-761 GCF_001515605.1 Sinocyclocheilus anshuiensis
TTGTCTTCATGATGGAGCTGGACAAACAGTTCCTGGTGGTGAACTGGCTCTGGAGCGTGAGTATGAATTCACTCACACACTTGCATCGTGGTCCAGCCTAGCATTGCGAACGCTGCTTACAGTTTCTCTGTCTGTCTCTTCAGGATCTCATCCGGGCTGTAATCGGTGCAGCGCTTTATCTCATAACCTCTCTGATCTGTGTGATCAGCGGGGCTGGAGACGGGGCTCGCATCGCTGGTGGGGTGAGACATCCAACTTCAACATCAACACATGCCATGCTTATCCCTTCAAGATCAAATCGGATTTGATAGTGCTTTATATCCTCCTCGGATTCTCACTCAACTAGCATCTGTTTATAATAATGCTCATCTTCTCTCCCAGGTGTTTGGTCTGCTGGCTGGGATCTTGTTTGCTTATGATTCCTACACGATTTTCTTGGACATCAAGAGCAGCAGACAGCATACAGATGCTCCCACAGGTGCATGAGCACTCATTCATTTATTAAAACGTGTTAGAAAGCTCACTGGCCTTAAAAGGTATTTGGACACTTAAACCTAATTTAAATGTCATTGCATTAGACATCAAATATCAAATCAAGTGTCCGCAGATTTTTAGTGGATTTACTGTGCCAGTTCTCCTCAAAGGAATAGTTCATCCAAAAATGAACATTTGCTGAAAATGTACTCACCCTCAGCCCGTTCAAGATTCTTTTTTTTAATCACCAATGGATGCTCTGCAGTGAATGGGTGCCGTCAGAATGA
>NW_015612613.1:0-762 GCF_001515605.1 Sinocyclocheilus anshuiensis
AGAGAGAGAGAGAGAGAGACTCCTCCTGGGGACGATCATCTGCACTAAATCCAGCTAATCTCTAATTCAGCCACCCATGACGGCAAAACAAAAAATCCTCGAGAGAACTCGACTCAGCAGGAGTGTGTGTGTGTGTTCACATTACCCAGACCGAGCTCACAGAAAGCCCAGAGGACATGAATTATGCGGCGTGTCTAACATCAATACACAGCAAACAGCACAGATCGCTCCGGACAAACATCAGACCGCATCCTCTCAGCCCACAACTGCAAGCTCACGCTGTGTCAGATAAAAGCAGCGTCAGAGAGTCTTTGTATGTGAAACGGCTCAAACATTCATCAGCACGATCACATTAGCAGGTTTGAGAGCTGTCTGAGCACTGAAATATCTCTGTGTTTGCGTTACACAACCGTCATCTCAGAGCCTGAAACAGAGGAACGACTGCTGCTCTCTCGCAGAATCTCTCCAGAGCTCCATACGAGGATTGATTTTTCATTCCGCCGTTTTAATGTCTCACATTGATGAAGCGCATCTGACCGATACGACCGCAAACTCGCTGCGATCGATGGCCTGGTGTGACTGTCACATATTCAGTATCACTGATAGCACAGAGAGCTTCAGTTCACTCTGTAGTGAGCCGTCTACCTAGGGAGCATCTTAAGTCAAATTAATCTTCTTAAAGGGACAGTTCACCCAAAAATGAGCATCTGCTCGTCCTCAAGTCATTCTAAAACTGCATGGTTTTCATAAAATAAGATATTT
>NW_015612614.1:0-762 GCF_001515605.1 Sinocyclocheilus anshuiensis
GCATAAATCGACAGTGCAGCCGTACCAGCGTGGGTTCTACTGCGCGGACGACAGTATCCGCTACGCCTATAAAAGCAGCACTGTGCCTTCTTCTGTGCTCACAGCCGTGGGCCTGCTCCTGCCCATTGCCAGCGTAAGTGCCCCACAGAGGGGCCTCAGACAGGGGACATGGGGCCAGGCGAGTGGGGCGACTGCGTGGGAAATGAAGTCTTTTGAGAGAGTTATTATAGATTATAACCTAGGAGAAACTGCTAGTGCATAGTGCCAATCACAGACAAACATTAAATATGTGTAGCCATTCACTTCTCTCAGAAGCCGAGCTACCATGTCAGACCCCACTCCCCCTGCCTGGTATTTCCTATAATCCTCGGCTGCCGTGTGCTGTGCTGTGCCGCTACCTGCGTGTGTCTTCCTGTGACTGACCTGCAATCTCTCTCTCTTTCTCTCTCTCTCTCTCTCCCCCCACTCTCTCTCTCTTTGTGTGCGTGTGTGTGTTTCACTGTAGCTGGCCTGCCTTTCCTGATAATTGAAACTAGCACAATCAAGCCGTACCATCGCGGGTTTTACTGCAGTGACCAGTCCATCCAGTACCCGTATAAAAACGGGGACACCATAAGTGATGCCGTGCTCTGTGCCACTGGCATTCTAATTGCCATCCTCTCTGTAAGTTCCTCTCTTATATATATATATATATATATATTCATATAAATATACCACTAATTCATATAAACATCCCATCTTCATCCCTCACCCCCTATTAGA
>NW_015612615.1:0-762 GCF_001515605.1 Sinocyclocheilus anshuiensis
TAAAAAATCTGAGGAAAATTAATTATGTGTATTTTGAGGCTTTTAAAGCGTTTACAAAGTTTGTTCCCTTATTAAAAAAAAGTTTATGTTTCTCTTCAGGTTCAAAACAACTCTGAATGTGTTCTGAGAGACAATAACTGAATATCAAACTTGGGCCAAAAAGAGTTGTATATTGCTCCAGTGAAAGTCAGTTTCTGTATAATCATGTAATCGGGAACTTGATGCTGATTTAAACTCGATCTGAGAGGAATCAATAAACAACAAATATCATCATTAAAAACAAGCATCTGCATTTAACATGATTGATTTAGTCTGAACACGCTTGTGTTGGTTCGTCCCAGCCGAGCGAGCCTTGGACACCATGAACTTTGACCTCATGCAGGGGAAGCCCATGCGTCTGATGTGGTCGCAGAGAGACCCTTCGCTGAGGAAGAGCGGCGTGGGAAACATCTTCATCAAGAACCTGGAGAAATCCATCGACAGCGAGGGCCTGTATGACATCTTCTCCTCCTTCGGGACCATCTTATCCTGTAAAGTAAGTGACGATCTCCTCATTCTGCTCTATTATAAAAACACCAGATCTGTATCGAGTGCAGGAGAGGCTGAAGTGCGTTTCTTTCCGTCAAGGTGGTCTGCGATGAAAACGGGTCGAAAGGCTTTGGGTTTGTGCACTTTGAGACGCATGAAGCTGCTGGAGAAGCCATCGAGAAACTAAACAGCATGTTGATCAATGAGCAGAAAGTGTAAGTGAGGACTAAACAC
>NW_015612616.1:0-754 GCF_001515605.1 Sinocyclocheilus anshuiensis
GAGACGTTCATTAAGACTCCTGAGTTATGAAAGAGCAACATCTGAGCACTAGAGTTTTTCTGCTTTCCTCCTAACACCTTGTCTGAGCATCGCACCACCCACCTCACTATGGCTTTCCTCCAGTGTCCGTTCAGTAATAGGCGTCGATAATTAGACGGAAACTGTGTGGCTGTTCGACCCGTGCTAATTAGAAAGTTTGCAGACTTGGCAGCGGAATTCATCGGCAGGATAATGAATCATAAAACGGTTCATTACAGGCGGGCAAGGAAACGTTCTCAGTCTCAATAAATGGCCAGGGAGGCCTGGCAGAGCCGCCAAAGCTGGACTCACACACACACACACACACACACACACACCGGCCCATTTACTGCATGAAGAGTGACACACACACACAAAACATTTTCAATCAGAGCCACTGCTGTTAGCGGAAAGTTATTGCTTTGGTCTCGTTCTGTCTCTCAGACGTCCGCTTACATCAGCGCTACACAATACGGCCGCTAAAGCCTGACTGAGTCCTCACTCGAGCTGCGTGTGGATAATGAGAGCTGTGGAGAGTTTCTGATGGGACACAACCCTGTTTGTGACAAAGAAAAACACAGCGTTTGTGGTTTCTTTGTGATTTATTAGTGGGGTATGGAACGTTCAAAATAAATGTCCATCATGGCTGAAGAGCATTGTGCACGATGCGAAGCAGAGTCACTGCAACCCCTTCAGCTGTGACTTATTCACAATACAGCACGCCTCGAGTACCTTA
>NW_015612617.1:0-762 GCF_001515605.1 Sinocyclocheilus anshuiensis
TAAACACCTAATGGGAGTGTAAAAGTTTAATGTGCTTTCAAATGAATCACTTTCATTCACAATAGCAAGAAAGCACAAATCAAAGGGTACAAAGAGAGACGTGTGGGGAAAAAGATTCAAATGGCAGCATTATTAAATGCAATAAAACAACCGACAAGGAGCATAACAAAGACAGAAAAGAAAAATAATAAAAAGTGCAAGCCAGGAAAAGTTAAAGCATGACCTCAAGGGACAGAATAGCAGTTCAGACTCAGAGAGAAAACACAGCAGACCCTTTTTCTACATCCTTGGGTTTGTCACGACTGATACATCCATGATGCTGCCCTCCACCTTATGAGACAAAACTGAAAATATTTGTGTTAGTTTGACCATATGAGTTGCAAATTACCAGAGGGGCATCCTGACAGTAGGAAAAGCTTGATTAATTAAACAGACCACCTTATGCACTCGCTCACACAGGCATGTGGATATACACCCCATTAATTACATGCACCAACAAAACTGTGATAGAATCCATATGCCGTGTTGCGTTCACAAACACACGGCCTGGTCTAATGCGGTGAACCGTGACCCTGTGCTACCTCTCAAAGATTTGTATGTGAAATATTTTATACACCTGGTCAACATTACTTGTCAGTATACGAGGACATTTTCACAACAACAACCCTTTACACTGGGAAAAACTAATTATGAACTTGATTTAGAGTGGAGGAGGTCGATGAGAAGAGGTTAATGCAGCATTTCAACATTATAGAAAACAAA
>NW_015612618.1:0-762 GCF_001515605.1 Sinocyclocheilus anshuiensis
TGCTGGTCATCAGAGTGGACGAAAAATACACAGAAGAAAAGATGAACACAGTGAAATGGTTTTCGGAGAATTTTGGAGAAGAAGCTGCTCGCTTCACCATCATCCTCTTCACTCACGCGGATTCACTGAGAAATAAACCACTGAAAGATCATATAGAAGACAGTCCAGATCTACGACAGTTATTAATCAGCTGTGGTGGCAGATATCATGCAGTCAACAATGAGGACAAAAAGAATCAAGCTCAAGTCAATGAGCTGCTGTCGAAGATTGATAAAATGGTGCTTAAAAATGAAGGGAAGCACTACACTAATGTGATCTACCGCAAAGTCCAGACAGTGCGTGACTGGATAGCAGCAGTAGTAACGGTGCTATTAGCAATAGTAGGTTTATGATGTTTATTGTCAAAAAAGAGACCAAAATATCAATATGCTCCTGCTCTGCATAGATTATTGATCGAGACATGGTACACACACACACAAAAAAAAAAAAAAACAGCAAAAAAAACAATAATAACAATAAAGTTGAATCAAATCAAAGTTAAATGATTTGTGTCATCATTATCAGCAGGTTCACTTGTTTAATTCTTTATATAAAACTACTCCTAACCTGACATTAATAAATAAAAAGATCATGTCAGTGAAAAATTGTACATACTTCTGCTGGATCAAAAAGATCACACAAATAGCTTGCTATACTGAGAGAGTCTTTTGATTTTTAACATACACAGTAAAATCCCGAGTGTTAAATTAACACTGCTCGGAG
>NW_015612619.1:0-762 GCF_001515605.1 Sinocyclocheilus anshuiensis
GTGACCTTTGCTAATTGAGGTCACATGTGCTCACCTTTGGGATGCCTCTTACGGAGCAGCTGAGTGTAGCATTGTATCCAGCAATAACTGAGCGACTCACAAGAGGATGTGTGAACTTGGGGGCCTCAGAGAAATCATGCTCTTTGTAGGAAGGAGGCTTGTACACAATGCCTGTAAAGAAAACCAAAACATACATCAGGAGATCAGGGGAGCCACATGGGAATTAGAAAAACTTTAAATGACACAGCCTAACCACTTCATACTTACAGAAGTGTTCTTGCTATCTACACTGCATACCAGTGAGCAGGCATGAGAATCTAGAATCTGGACACAAACAGTCACCTGTTTTCTGGATGTAGGCGCTGTCTTTGGAGAGGCAAGGCTCTGGACTCAGACCCACCATATTCATGGCATACACACGAAACACGTACTCATTCCCCATGATCAGGTCTGAGACCACACAGTTAGTGCGCCGATACTGCTCGTACACGTTGTACCATTCCTGCAAAGAAGAGAAAAACCACACACACCTAGTCATATATTGTGTACCACACTGTCAGACACATTTTAGTTTGATTAAAAGCCGTATCTGTTCTCCTCTGAAACTGACAAAACCATAGCTGTTGTCTGAAAAATATTAAAATATCCATAAAATAATATATTTTATATATACATACTACAGTTCAAATATTTTGGCTCAGTAATCTTTTTTTTTTAGAAAGACATTAATATTTTTGGTCAGCAGGATGCATTAAATTGATC
>NW_015612620.1:0-762 GCF_001515605.1 Sinocyclocheilus anshuiensis
TAAGACTGGTTTTGTGCTCCAGGGTCACATTTGTCATTCAGATAATTTTGGAAAGATTTTGTCAGTTGTTTATGTTTTAAATTATAATTTTTTTATAGTATACTCAGGCTGAAGGGTTTACAAATGTTACTGTACAGTAAAGTGATTCCACATTGCTGTTGATGTGTTACTTTGCTGTTTTAGGCTCTTGAGCACACTTAACCTTCACCCTAACTGCTACAGTAATGAGGACAATCAGTCAGTGTGCTCAATTCCCGAGATCCCGGCGGAGAGTCATAACTTTTTATCACCCAGTCATGGTGAGTCAATAACATTTATGACTGGTAGCTTTCTAATCAGTTGAGTTTTTCCTCATAATTTAGAATCTAGTTAACTCGTCCCACAGGACAGGTTAATCACAGAAGAGATAACATCTCAATGATTTCTCCTTTGACAGCAGTGAGATTAAATTGAGTGCAAATGGAGACTTTTTCTTAGGTCTCCAGAGATTTTTTCTCCTGTGAGAAAAGACCCCCAATAACCTCTTATGAATGGCCTATAGAGTTTCAGAGACGATCTTAACAATTTCACAAACTCAAATATGCAATCGAAAGTCAGAGATTTGAATATGAATTTATATTTCCTCAAACATTTAACATCTAAAAATAATCGCAAGATATGCTGTATAGTTTTATTTTTATTCTTTTTTTTCAGTGAAATATCTGAGACAAAGAAAAGCTCTGCGATACTGTCTACTTGTCAAACAGACATGAGAAATATATT
>NW_015612621.1:0-763 GCF_001515605.1 Sinocyclocheilus anshuiensis
TAAACAATTTTACTTTTTTTTTTTTTTTGGTGAAATGCACAATTTATGAGTAAAAGGCTGTCCAGCAGAACTAGGAATGTTTTTTTCTTTATTACATTCCTTGTCAAATACATTAAATCGAAATTTATTATGTCACCCTCATCCTAATAAGCTGAGTTAGACAACTAAAAGTTTGATTTTGAAATACGTACGATTATTGTTTGCGCTTACGTGCGTGCGTGCGTGTGTGTGTGTCTATGACGTCCCCAAAACGTTCTCTCGTAACCCCGCCCAGCGGAGAGTGACGTTTGGACTAGAATATCGCCAGTTCACCTCAGTTCCAGACATGGCAGCGTTGAGACAGGAGCATCGGTATGGACTCTCCTGTGGAAAGATTAATAAAAGCATTACCAACAAAACCATCTTTCACGTCAAGCTAACCGACACGGCCATCCGGACGCTAGAAGCTTATAAGAATCTCAAGGTAACGCATTTGGTTTTATTTCGTCAGTGTTTATTTGCTCCACTGACTTCAATGGGACAGAAAGAAAAGTTCAGAACTCAGAACTTCAAAACATTTCCTCTCGTTAGTTGTTTGTAAAGTGTTGATTTATTTAACCAGAGGCCGTCATTTTAAGTGCCATATGCTGTCTTACCATGGACAGATAGTAACAGGAGGAAATCGGACACATCCAGTTGTTACTGTTGCTTTAAAGTTCGTTTTTCTTTAGTTTTGCTTATTTATTGTTTAAGCTGTTACAAAACTAAAGATAATGCCAATCGT
>NW_015612622.1:0-762 GCF_001515605.1 Sinocyclocheilus anshuiensis
AAGCTTTATAATGGCAGTGAATGGGTGTTGAGATTTTGAAGCAAAGTAAAGTGCATAAATCCATCATAAAAAGTGCTCCACGCAGCTCCGCGGCTTAATAAAGGCCTTCTGAACTAAATCAATGAGTTCTTGTACGAAAAATATCCATATTTACAACTTTATAAACCGTAATCTGTAGTTTAACAAGCGAACACGGAAGCGCAGAGGAGAGAGCAAAACAAAACACCAGTCTCAAATTAGTACAAAACGAGGATTTGTAAAGAAAAATGTCGGAGGATTGCGATATAAGCCAAGAGGAGACTGCTTTTGGGGTTGAGGGTTGAGACTGGCTCAAGCCTGACTTTCAACTGTACAATAAACCTATCCATTTTCAATCATGGCAACGAAAAGGAATAGCACACCTCCAATTATTTATTTCAAAATAACCCGTTTATATCATTTAACACACTGGTCCAGAAGTACAGTCTCAGCGGAGAACAGTATCAACAAATAAAATCCATAATCCATAATGTAGCCTAATAACCCACTACATCCCTCTCAGTTGATGGAAGATATGATGAACTTCTATCAAATACCAACATAACAATAATTTTACCAGTGGCTACATGGGAAAATGACTTGGCTTTCTCCTCCAACACCGACGTCTGGAAGGAAAATCTGAACGAATATCTTTTCTATGACTAGCAATACAAACTCATTCAGTGCGAGATCATTCACACACTCTCAGAAAAAAAGGTACAATAGTTGTCACTGGGGCGGTAC
>NW_015612623.1:0-763 GCF_001515605.1 Sinocyclocheilus anshuiensis
AAAAAAAAAAAAAAAAAAAAGGTTCTTTATTATTTAAATAACACATTATTTAAAGAACACTTTACTTCGATACCACAGCAAAAACTAGTAGCATATAGGAATGGAACGATTCACTCAACTCACAATGCGAAGAGATTCACATTATTGATTTCACTTTTCTCACAGTTTTAAGACAATTTTTAAATAAAAAGGTGTCCTTTTATTATTATTTTTTATTATTAGTTATTAGATTGTACAATTTCTGAAATTTGAAGCAAAAACAGAATGGTCTGACTTTAGCTTTGTTTAACTACAACATCAAACATATCTGAACAAAACAAAAACAGCAGACAGGCTGAATGAGATGCAAATGTCACTCTCTGGATCCAATATAATGATGCACATGATATTTCTTTCTCCACTGTTTACGTTCACCTAAGACATCACTGACTGTGTTTACGAGAATACTTGCTGAGACAGTTATTTTGGAATAATTTTGTGTTTGTGTGTACATTCAGCTGCAAGGATACGCGAAAGAGGACTCAATTCTGTGTTTGCATGCTGTCTGAAATGCGGCTCACTGTGTACGTGCTTTGAGTGAGTGCGCATAGAAAACAGCAAGTGAGCACCGAATGCGCTTGAATGGTTTAAAATGCTCAAATGTTTAAATTGGCAAGACTTATAACACATGCAAATAATCACTAATCCGTTTCACCTCAACAAGCAAGTGAACAACATGAATCAAGGAAGGAATTTTATATCACTATTCAAGATAGCCCGTCGG
>NW_015612624.1:0-763 GCF_001515605.1 Sinocyclocheilus anshuiensis
CTATCAGTATAAAAACAGAAGAACGCAGAGAGGGAGGATATCCGCCTCCGAGGGATGCAAACGAAGCAGATAGCTCGAAATAAGGAGCTGCAGATAGAAAGACTTAACGTAAACTACACTATTTGTCTAAATGTATGAGAAAATGGCTCCCTTCCCATTTTGTCTAGTGGTTGTTACATAAGCGGCTGTCCTGTTTAAAGAACAGACACAGTCGGACAGCATCCCCTCTCTGTTACCCTGTTTGCCTCCAACTCACCACCTCCTCTTCCCTAAATGAAAGTTCCTGATCACTCCACTGATTCCTCCAGCATGTCTGCAGATATTACCACATCCTCCTACACAGAAACAGAAAGAAACAGTGTTTAGTATGAAGGAAATGGAAGAAAAAAGTCCACTGAAGGCCTTTATATATTCCTCACACTTTTCTGTTACTTTTCTGACGTATGTAAAATCAGCCAAGACTTCCGTTCCAGAATCAGTACTTCCCCGACCTGTACTTTTGACCTTGTCTCTCGACTCATCTCCTCCGCTATCCTCACTGCTGGTCATCATTCACAATGCTGACACAGGCTTGCCATCTATTTATTCCTAATCTTGTTTAAGACTATCTAGGCTAAAAAAAAAAACGTTATTTGCCAAGCATCCTGTGATGCCAGCTTCATATGCACTTCTTTTAAAGACACTTATTTTAACTAGTTTTTATTTTAATATTTTCTGTTTTCCCAGATAGCACAGGTACGTCTGCAAGATGTCTGTTAAAGAT
>NW_015612625.1:0-763 GCF_001515605.1 Sinocyclocheilus anshuiensis
ATATAGTTGTTAAATTAGCCTTAGTACATTAAAATCATATATGTATCATATAAGTAACTTCAAAACTGTTACTGGATTACTGAAAAATAAAGAGTAATCCCTTGCTTTATTTCATCACAGGAACATGCACTTTGTAGTTTTGTACTTTGTAATGCATTACCCCAACACTGCATAAAATACACGCATTCATATCAAACTGGAATATGTATAAATGAATATATATTTCCTTTCATAGTTTTCTTCGGCACTAAAGAAAATCTAAAAATGTTTGAACTGCCACAATAATGAAATATTTTGATGACAGAATGTAAAAACGTAATACCAAAATATGTGAATCACATCCTAAACACCTAAAATGTTTTGTAGAATGAATATCAGATTTGAGCTTCTTGCAGTCATTTGATTTGATGAAGTGCTGCAAATGCTGTGATTTGTTTTTACTACTAACAATATTTTAAGCTTGTCACCATTAAACTTCATTCTGTGCCAAATTCACCCTAATAGAAGCAATATTCTCATTTGCCGTGTACATCTAATGTTGGTGAACTTTAAAAGATTTAAAGAATGATCAAACGTAGCTTTACAATGCATGCACATGTAATGTAGGACATATTGCAATCAAATAAATTGTTTAAATAAAAAATGCTTTATGTGGTTTGTTTCATATGAAGTCAATTGTTGGTTTCGTGTGTGAGATGTGAGAGAAAAGTAAATTAGGGATTTCAAATATGAAATTTAATCGTAAGCTTGGTGAACAGTTTTG
>NW_015612626.1:0-762 GCF_001515605.1 Sinocyclocheilus anshuiensis
TTTTTATTATTTTATTTATATATTATTATTTATATATTTAAATTGAATTAATTATTATAAATAATAATTAACATTAATAAATCAAAAATATATGTTGTTATTCTTTATTTTTTTATTACTTTATATTAGTTTATAATTATGTTGAATTGTATTTTATATATATATATATATATATTTATTTATTTGATACATACATACACACAGACTCACGTCCACAAACACACAGACAGCTCACTATTTTTGTCTTCTCTATGGTATCAATATGGTATTTAACCAACACCATGCTACACATCAAAACACCATGGTATTACCATCTGATACGGCCACAGTACTGACATACCGACACTATCAAACATCTCAATCAATTCAGCATACAGTATTACATTACCTGACCCGCATTGATATTAAATAAGGGTGGAAGCACACAGACAATACCCACAATGCCCTGCTCGGCGGCGTCTCCATGGCAACTGACAACGGCACCGGTGAATTATTGACCACCGAGTCAGAGTGTGAATTATTAATGACCCTCGGTGTGTGTGCTGATAATGAGAGCGGCTTCATCTCTCGTTCCCTCAGGCAGAAACTCACTCTACTGCGAGAGATGCTGGCCGGCTGCGGGGCGGGAACATGTCAGGTGAGTGTGCAAACACACACACACACACACGCACATACACACACTCACGCACACACGCACACACACACACACACACGCACACACACATACGCGCACATGCACGCGCACACACACATACGCGCACA
>NW_015612627.1:0-756 GCF_001515605.1 Sinocyclocheilus anshuiensis
CTGTATATATATATATATATATATATATATATATATAATATTTTAATTATATAATTATACAATCTAGGTATATGTACACTACCGTCCTATAGCAGAGACAGAAAACGAAGCAGGATTTAATGTTAGAACTCACCAATACAGAGACTGTCAATCTCCTCATAGCCTATGCTGCAGACACAACGGCCCAGTGGCACCAGCCAATCCCCATCAGCTCCACAGTACAGCCTAGGTGTGTCCCGTTCCTCAGCGTTCTCAACACACGCTCCCCTGACCTCCACCAATGAAGACGAATCCACCCGCGGTACAGTGTCAGGGAATGCGGCAAGGTTTCTCAGGGTAGAAGGGCACTTTTTGTAATAAACTCTCACAGACAGCAGGGCGATACATGCACCCACGTCCTGGAAGGCCAAGTAGAAACCCTTACGAGCTACTGGACCCACTTCCCGCACTTCGGTATTCAGCCTCAGAACACGGTCGCCCAGGTCTGTCTGTGTGAAACTCTCATCGGCAGCAATAGTATCGATTTTGGCGTAGTCGTTGGGATGAAAATGAGCATTGGCACCATGCGGCTCATCTGTCTCAAAGTAGAGGAGGTTAAAAGTCTCCTTACAAGTGCCAGAGACCCAGGGAATGCTGTTGCAGTCCCGCAGGGTGAAGCGAAGCTCCACATAGATCTTCTGTGCAGCCTGACGGGGTATCCAGTTTGTATGGAGCCAGTTGTTCTGGTTGGGTTCCATTACGTGGCACACCTGGAAG
>NW_015612628.1:0-763 GCF_001515605.1 Sinocyclocheilus anshuiensis
TGAACCGGTATACCGCCCAGCACTATTTCACACCCATAAAAATTCTAGAAAAACATGATAAATATAAATGTGTGTATATCTGTTTGCTCCAACACAAGAGAGACACTTGAGAGACACTGTGTTGATACACAGTCAGTAAGCAAGTGAGAGCAGGCTAAAGACCCTGACGCTTCTAGATAAATGCTAATGTATGAAAAACAAACATTTTGAACACTGCTCTGGTTGCTCAGTGCCACACAATCACAATGGTCAACTGGAGCTTTTGAGGATCAAAAAAGATACACAAAGCAGCATAAAACTGTCTTATATTCCAAGTCTTAAAAAAAAAAAAATAAATCTGAATGGTGTGTTTACAAATCAGAGAAGAAAAGGGTGGATGTCTGGATCTTTACACAAAGCTATTGTATGGCTTCAGAAGACAGCGGAAACATATCAATATGTCCATCAATATGACCAGTTCTCATCCACTTACATAATACTGAAACGAATTACCAGGATGATATCCAGGATATTAGAAAGTCACCTTTTGTGTTCAAAAGGAAGAAGGAAAGGTTTGAAGTGGCATGAGAGTGAATAAATGATGACTGTATTTGTATTTTTTGGTTAAACTATTACAGTACCATTAACAGATTATAACTCCAACAAGCTGAAGGACAAAGAAACACACACACAAAACAACTCTGAATTCAACCACAGTGCAGAGTAATACTATCAGCCTCCCAGTCTAGTTTCTGAAAGTTGTCTCTTGGCTTGGCCAAGGCAG
>NW_015612629.1:0-763 GCF_001515605.1 Sinocyclocheilus anshuiensis
AATGAAAAGCAAGGCATGCACATTTACTTGTGGGACAGTGCCAACAGGTAGATGATCCAAACATTTCGTGTTCATTTATTTGAATATATAGACATTAATTTGAATAAATCACTGTATCAGAAGTATTCCTACCTGAGCTCAGGGTTTAATACATTTCCTTTAAACCAAAGACGTTTTGGATCAAAGAGAAAGCATCCCATGTGTTCACAGCAGTGCTTTCACTAACTTCCTACACTAGTACGAGTGACATGAGTAATGCAGCAAGACTTCACTAACGAGCGACCGAAATCCAACAAGTAGGTAGAACGGCGATTAGCATGATTCATGGACTGATGTTTATGGCCCGGAAGTTGCCCTTAATTGGGCAGGTAGGCTGGGTCTAAAAAACAAATCTGCTGATTTAACTATTAATTGAATATGTAATCCATATGAACGTTTCTCAGTGCCATTCTGTAAGTTTTAAATGGAATGTCTAGAACGCTGGGAAACTATCAGCGCTGTCACGTGACACGCGTTACTTTTCTCAGCGCTGTTAAGGATGCACCGTTCACCGTCGTTTGAGATGACCAGCTAAATGGTTTTATACAGATTGATGGGATGCGTTTTCATTTGTGAGACAAGTAAGAATTTCAACCAACATTGAAACGATTATACATTTTAGTGTAGAAATGTCTTGAAAAATATAAAAATGCTACTGGGATTTGAACGGGACTCAATGGAGAATTGTGCTTTCTGAGCCACCAGGCGCCCCCTGGAGAAACAC
>NW_015612630.1:0-763 GCF_001515605.1 Sinocyclocheilus anshuiensis
ACAGTGTTTTCAGCATTAGTTTTGTGAATCAACTGATTCACTGAAAAGATCTGACTAACAGCAATGATTCATTCATAAATCAGGCATCACTTTTCTCATATCTGATGGATGGACAAGGTGGACTTTAAGATATACAGGGAATATGTTAACTTTGAGGAGTATATTTTCATTCAAAAGCCTGATAATACTTTCAACTTATTAAACATTTCTTGACTTGTAGCTTTGTTGAGTGTTGCTTGTCATGTGATTTTGAACTTAACACATTGACATCAGATCAGTTCCATTCTGCTAATCTGACTAATTACAAAGATGATGTTGCGCATAACAACGAAGTGTTAAACCAAGCAACGCCAAATCATGTGACTGCTACTGTTTCCTTCAGCAAAACTACTGCCTTTTTAGGTATGCAAATGGAATTGGTATAAGCAGACAGGATATGACATGCTGTTATACTTTGAAACATTTTCAGCTCATCTGCTAAGAGCAGACACACAGAGACAGCTTCCATCATTTATACGACTGAGGGCAAGCCACCCGAAAATGTCTGAGAGTACTTATGCCAATATAAACACTGATAGAACATGGGATATGGGCAGACACACCAAGAGAAACCAAACACCTCAACACACAGGTACAAATACAAACACACTTTTATTGTATTGGGTGTAGAAATTAAGAACTGTTATCTTCATATATGTCATCTTCAGGAAGTGATTCAGTGAAGATCAGAAGCTCCAGAGCAGCTGCAGTGTGTTTGGTGCTG
>NW_015612631.1:0-763 GCF_001515605.1 Sinocyclocheilus anshuiensis
CGTGGATCCCGCCAAAGCCAGTAATTGCGTGGAGGCCCGATTTATCGATAAAGTCAAGGTATGCCACAGTAACGCCACGATAGAGAGCCATCCTCCTCAAATAATAGAGGTGCGTTGTGTTTTATTAAGCGGTTTAGCTTTGATTGTACTGCTCGCACCCTCCCGGATCAGCCGGCTGATTCTCATCTCATGCCGGAACCTGCTGCTCAAAGAAATGTAGACAAGCCAACATATGTAGTTAAACTGTGACAAATGATCATATGCATGCGCTCTAAAATGAAGACGTGCAGAAGGACATGCTCCAGACAGCCAACGCTAATATGTTATGTTGTAACTATTTAATTATTTCTCCCCAGGGCAAAGGATTATTCGCCAAAAGACCTTTCAAAAAGGGTGACACTGTTTTTATTGAGCAACCTCTAGTCTCATCTCAGTTCTTGTGGAATGCCTTGTACAAATACAGAGGTGAGGGCACAGGTTCATCACTTTAACAGATGTTCTCGATCATGTTTTTTTGTGATAAAAGACGTTTTGCAATATGTTATTTATTTATGCGTTACTTTGAGACTCTGGGATACCAGAATTATGTATAATATTTTATATATTATACATTTCATGCATTTTATATTTAATACTTATCATTTATACATTTAGTCATTTAGCAGATGCTTTTATTCAAAGCGACTTCCAAATGAGGACAATAAAAGCAGTCAAAACTAACAAAAGGGCAATAATATGTAAGAGCTGTGACAAGTCTCGGTTA
>NW_015612632.1:0-763 GCF_001515605.1 Sinocyclocheilus anshuiensis
AATACCTGAAGATTGTAGATCATTTTGGGCTTAAATGTGCTTTGTATCTTTTTATCTATGAACTTCAAATTTCCTGTTGGCTTAATAGATTGTTAGAATGTTGTTATTCAAAATCTAAACAACAGTTATGACACCAATTTGTTCACATAAATAATTGTGATTTCCTTCAGGAAATGCATATCTAATTGTTTTACATTCTTTCTGTAGCGCTTCAGAAGAACACACATTTCACAGTTACTGAGAGATTTGACTGAATGTGTGATGCGCAGCCCTCTTAGACATTACGTAATCGTAGAGAGATGGTCTTGGTTATTTTGTGTAGGTTAGTGGGTGCTTACAGGATTTTATATAACAGCTTCTGGCAGGTAGTTTTTAGAAACAGAAGTGAGAGATGTGTGCATTTGAGTCAAGCCAAAGTGCTATGGTGACCAATTTTTAGTCAAGAGCTGTTCATTGTTCAGCTGCTGTACCCATATTGTGTACTGTATGTCTCTCTTCTCAGTCTGGCTGTTTTTCAAAGCTCAAGTCATGAATTATTAACTGGGGAGTAAGAGCTGCAAAAAAGTAACATAGCCATAGCAACACTGCATTGTTTTTTCATCTCTATCTCCATCAATCTTCACATCCCTCATCTCGAATAGTTTATCTTTTTGTGATGTTTCTCAGGCTAATAAGCAATGAGAGTGATGCACAGTTGCAACCCTAGTGCTGATCACACATTGTAATCTACTCAAAAGCCCAACAACAGAATCATGAAAAAAAA
>NW_015612633.1:0-763 GCF_001515605.1 Sinocyclocheilus anshuiensis
TCTGACCCAAAGTTGGGTTGAAACAACCCAGCATTTTTTAGTGTAGGTGTGAAAACTCACTAAACTCAGTTACATCTCTAAACTCTCAGTGTTTTAACGTAAGTGCGAAATTTATCTACAGACGTTTAGCTGGGAATATAAATGGTTTTGTTTTATTGTTTGGCTATGTATCAACAGTAGCAACACACTGCTGGCCACAAAATGAAGATCATGATGTGTTTGGACATTATGACAGGTAACCAAGAGACTAAGTTGAATACTACGCTGCAAAATATACGACTGGAAAAATAATAATAATAATTTGTAATATAGGTCATTTTAAAAAGCATAATACAGTTTCTTGAGCAATAACTTCTCTCTTTTTACCAAACATTGACAGGTGAAGCAACTATAATATTGTGAACCCTGAGTGTGGTAACGTTAGACAATTTCCTAAACGAAATAACCGTCTCACATTTGGTTTTATCCTCCTTAAAAGAGCGTGTCAAAAGTTTGGCAACAGTTTCCTTAAAAACAGATGAATGTTAGCCATTAAAACAGGAATAGGAGCAACGGCGTCGTAACAAGAAAACCCTAATAATCCTAATACTTTCGACTTGAACCCTTATTATGAACTGTATGTTACAGACTTGAAGACGTAAACAGTTAAACGTATCGTAATGTACCTTTTTAAACACGATTTCATTTCCCGCGTTCGCCATCTTCTTCTTCTTCTTGTTTTTTAACGGCGGCTGGCACCAACGCAAATAGGTGCATTACCGCC
>NW_015612634.1:0-763 GCF_001515605.1 Sinocyclocheilus anshuiensis
CAGCTCACCTCACTCTCGTCTTGTGATGAATGAACTCTTGACTCCTGCTGTTGATCTGTGCTGTGACTCTCGTTCGGCTGAATTGAGAGCCCCCCCATGAGTTAACAGATGTGTACAGTGCATTTTTCTTTAACTATGCAGCAATCTTAAAAAATACTTGAAAAAATTATAAATAAAAAAAAATCATTTTAAACCGTTTAAATGATAGTATTAATCGATCAAAATTCTTGCTAACGGTTAACTGGTCAATATGAACATCCCTGGCCTGTACCTTTCAAGTTAAGCTTCAATAACTTGATTAGCTTGTTTAGGTGTGTTTGATTAGGGTTGGAGCAAAACTCTGCATGAAGGTGGACCTCAAAGGAGAGAACCCCTGTTCTAAACAAAACTGGAAACACTGTTTCTTAATATATATTTATGTGTGTGGGTGTTTAATGTGCTTCAAATCAGAGAGGATATAATGTGGAGCGGCAGACCAGAGGGATGCGTGTTGGTCTCCACAAGACAGCTGAAACTGGAGGCCTGGATTCAGTGGTGGATGTGGCTGTAATGATGAAGTTTTCAAATGACCTCGCAGACGTTCTATCTAGTACCTTTTTGAAGCTGTCACAATCCAAAATAATATGATGCAGTCTGGGAAAACCCTCCAGATGTCATGCTGGGACATTTTCAGGAAATAAAAAAATAGGTCTAATGTCATTTTTTCTGTCAAAATTTTCATTAAATTATTATTCTATAACAGCTTGTATATCATCTCTGAAAA
>NW_015612635.1:0-763 GCF_001515605.1 Sinocyclocheilus anshuiensis
ACCACCTAGAAACCAGATAGCAACATGATAAACTACTCAGCAACACACGGGCAGGCAACTACCAATCTAGTGGCACATTTTGCATTGAAAAGCACCATATAAAGCACATATATGTCAGTGAAAAAGAAAAAAAAACATTCTGTGGCATTCCAACAAAAATAATTGTTTTTGCAGAATGATTCAAATCAAAACGTCCATCAGAGAATCACTTTGCCGGTTCATGTCTATTCAGAAAAGGAGATTCTGAGCCCTGGCGTGTTTTCCCACAAATCTGAATGGCTTTTCCCCATCTGGTTTTCACATACATGGTGTGAAACAGTCTAAACTATCATTACATCCGACTCGCACATTAGCTGAACACTTGACCCAGGACACATCACCCTGTGAATAGTACGTTCATGTTACCATGTAATGGCAACACCACTAACAGAGCTGAACTGAGCCACATCCAACACATGAATCAAGTCCTTCAAAAATAACTGAAAAAGAAACATATCAGACTCGATTTTAGTGGTGTTTGCCCATGCAAAACTCATCCACTCATTCACTCATGCTTCAAACTGACTGACTGACTACAAAAACTAAAATACGAGAGGCTACAACGAGAACAATGATGCTCTCAACTTATTGAGCTTACAGCCTAATTTGAGAGGTTTATAATCACGACACTCAGATACCAGCCCTTAAAGACGCTTGGCGATGTTCTTATCAACGGGGCTTTGATTAAAGGGGTCATATGATGCGATTTCAAATTTTCCTTTCT
>NW_015612636.1:0-763 GCF_001515605.1 Sinocyclocheilus anshuiensis
TAATGTGAGGTAGTAATGAAATACTAAGCATTTGGTCAGTGTTGGCTGTGATCATATACACTAGCATAATATATGTTGGAGGCCTTTGCTGAGGAGGCTGAATTCACATGTTTGTTGAGCAGATATGACAGGATATGACTCTGATTGTGGACCGCAGACCTACAATCGTACCCAAAGTAAACCTTTGTTGTGCAGGGTAGCTAGCTACACACATCTCATTCCAACATGCTACAAAAATAGCAGTCCAATGTTTTAGTTACTTCCCTCAAGCTTAAGTGCAAACCAACAAAGGAGAATGCCTAGCCACTTGATGTATTATGTAGACACTGTAATGCATGGACTATATTTTTTCTTTTACATGTGATTAGAAAGCTTCTCAAACACTAATTACTAACTAACCCACTAACTACTGAGAATACGAATTGGGAGAAATAGGAATAACATACCATATGAGGTACAGATTATGTGAGACTCTGGGTAGGACTTCCACAGAACTCTATCACACCATGAAGGCCCATTGACTTGCACCTGAGGAAAGTTTGAATTGAGTTTTAATAAAACAAAATAATACAAAACAAAAAGGATGAGATGAGAACATGTAATCTATGTCGTCACACATAATGAGTCAAATCATATCACATTTTGATTTATAGGCCACTATAAGTGTAAACAGGATGTTAGGATGTCATTAACAAAGGCTGATAGATTAAATGAAATGAAAAGTTTTACCCCACTGGACTTGTATTTCTGCCATAGATAACAG
>NW_015612637.1:0-763 GCF_001515605.1 Sinocyclocheilus anshuiensis
CTCAAAACATTACTGAAGTTGCCAAATACACCTTTTGGAGCAAATTAGATCTAAAATATCACTAAATTCAAGTTGTAAGTGCTCATAAGATATATCATGTTAAATCCAAAAAAGGCGTTGAGTGTCAACCTACGCCATTCACAAATGCATAATCATGCACATACATTAGAGTGACGTACAGTGACACAAGTGCAATCAGCAGATGATACTCACAGTCGTTCTGTGTTCTTTGGTATATTTCGTGGCACGTTTTTGAAGGCAAGTCCATGGCAGTCCACAGTGGTGCCTGTGCAGGAGCAGTGAGGAGGACACGCTCCAGACTGACCCGCCAGGAGAAGGGCGCTCAACAAACCCCAAATCCACAAACCACAGCTGGGAAGCATCAGCTCAGCGTTCAGACAGCCAGTCCTGACCAAAACCTCTACTGCAGCTGCAAACGCCCAAACATAAACTACAGGACAGGTATCGGTTCTTAAAACAAAATGTGAAAAACAAGGAGTAAAAGTAAAGCTAATCCCTCAGGAATAACAGCACTTGGTATTTTCTCCTCTCCAGGCTGTTTTTAGTCTGGTCTTTTTGCGGTGCTTGTCTTTCTACAGTGGTTCCCTTTCTCTCACTCTCTCTTTCTTCTTTCTTTCCTCCAGGGTAGAGCTCTGGGAGAAGAAAAAAGACAGACTCGTACAATCTCCCACACGCGTCCTCCCTCATTCACATATAAGAATCATCCATCAAAGGATCTACAAATCACTGCTTCTGACTCCTC
>NW_015612638.1:0-751 GCF_001515605.1 Sinocyclocheilus anshuiensis
CACACACACACACACACACACACACACACTTTACAGGACTATGCAATACAAAATTATTATAATAAAATCCAAGTCTATATAAAGGTTCATTTGCCAATCCTAAACTAGATTTTGTAGCAGATATTAATCTAGGAAATGAAGCATACTCATCACATATTTTTGGGATAAATCTCACAAAATCAGCCAGGAATTGTCCAGACCACAATCCACAGCCAAATCAAATGGGAAAAATAATTAAAATAAAATAAAGTCACATATGCAATGAAATAAATAAATAAATAAATTTTTATTTAAGGCAGTACAACAAATGCTATCATGATATATGAATATTATCTATCTATCTATCTAGCTATCTATATGTACGTGTATATGTATGTATCATGTATGTGTGTGTGTGTGTGAGAGAGATATATATATATATATATATATATATATATAAGAACCTTTAACATCCATGGAACCTTTCAATTGTACAAATTGTTCAATTGTTCTTTATGAGAAAAGGTCCAAAAGTATGTAGATCCTAGAAATGAGGTTCCAAGAAAATATTACCATACAATGAAGCACACACAGCTTTCTCTTTTGTTTGCTAGCATTTTTCTTAAACCCGTCAGTCAGTTGTAACAGCTATTGTAACTAAGGATCAGTTCTAGTCTCTGAAGTTGCCCTGCAGGTACAGCAGGTTGTTTGCCTTGCAAAATCAGTGGGTGTGGGCAATCGAAACATAACTGCATTATTTGAAAGGTGTCAC
>NW_015612639.1:0-763 GCF_001515605.1 Sinocyclocheilus anshuiensis
CCAGTTCGAAGGGAGCGTATATGTTCCATTCAAAGGGCATTAAAGAGTGCGAGATGTGAATTGAAATTGTATTTATTCAAAGAGGTATATTATGTCACACACACTTCTCTAGTAAGTTTCGCCTGTGTGTGAAGACGCTGCAGGTTGTGGCGTTGCACAAATCCGTGAATGAATGTTCCAAAGTGAAGAAAACTTCAACGGATTTCTCATGCTCGGGGAGTAGAAAGCAATGAACACTGTGTAGGGACCCTGTCAATCGAGAGAAGATGAAGCAGGTATCAAGCGAGCATCAGGAAGTTGATACACTCTCATGCCCAGTGGGCAAGTATTCTTCTTACTGTATATCATTATGGGTGAGTTGTCCTAATTAGCGCAAGGGCAGAATAATGAATACAACTCCATTAATCAAAAGGTAATACATGTAAAAGCAGTACGTTTGGCCCTGGGAGAAGCTACTAAAGGTAGACAAGGAGAATAAAATCAAAGGAGAAAAAAAAAAGTTCCTCCAGCGGTGAATATTGCTTTAAAAATTCATCTATACACCATTTCTTATATTGAATATACACGGCTTACGCTGTGCTGCTTCGTTAGGTCGTAGGCAAAATGGAAAAAGTAAACGGAGTATAAAATAAGAGCTCTTCTCTTTGCTCACCATTCTAATGTAGAACTCAGTTGTTGATGAAGATTTAAAAGTAGGACTGTTTTATATGTCTGAATGAATATACACTGCCATTCAAAAGTTTGGCGTTGAAAAGATTAAAAA
>NW_015612640.1:0-763 GCF_001515605.1 Sinocyclocheilus anshuiensis
AAAAAAAAGCTGGCATTTTTAATGTTTACTTTTTGTTTCTGCTGTGGTTAAAGGAAACTCCTGTTTGACTGAGCGTTGAACATAAGTTGTAATCAGCACTGAAATCTGACGTGCACACAAACCTAGATTTATCTCCCACACAGTCAGACTGCCCTGAGGAACATTTGATTGTTTAGAAGTTGATCTTTTTCACCTCAAGAGACTTAAAGGGATAGTTCATTCAAAAAAGAAGATATTCTGAGAAAGGTCTGATTACAGAATTTTCATTTTGGGCTTTCATTCATTTTTAATGGAGTTCTAAGATATATAATTAAAGTATAAAAATAGAAAAAAATGAACCTATTGTTGACAAAAGCTCTATTTGGAGTTGAACAGATTAGTTTTTCATACTCAGCTGGACTGAAATCACTTATGTCTGCAAAAACTCAAGGGGACAAAATTCCATGTAAGTTCTATACAGGTAAGATAATAATTTCAATAGAAATGTAGAACTGGAATCTCTGAGTTTTGGTATTTTGGAAAATCTGAGAACACTTTGAATGTATGTATTGAAACAGGAGATTTCAACAATTTATTATTTTACTAATTTAACATTTTGACAGAGAAGTGAGGGATGATGTGATGAAAACGTGCAATTGAAAAGGTGCATACTGTACTGCTGAAAATGGTTATTGTACTGAAGAAGAAGAAAAACACTAGTTTGTGTATTTAATGCCAGTGTCTGAACATAACAATATAGGTGTAGACAACTATCATTTAATCA
>NW_015612641.1:0-763 GCF_001515605.1 Sinocyclocheilus anshuiensis
CGGTGTTTCATACACACCCCTTATAAAGATCCACCATGTTATGCATCATCAGGTTTTCAGGTGTGTAAAGAAAAGCGTGCAAGAGGGGGATGTTTAAGATTAAGCAACTTATAAATTAATAAAGCAAATTAGTGCTTTATTTTTGTCATGTGACCATAAGTTGATAGAGACAAGCAGACAGCTGTATAGGGTGTGCTCTGAGATCTTTTAATTTAAAAGTTTTTACCCTTAATGTGTGGCATACTTTGTCTCTGGATCATATTTATATGACTTATGTTATAGAATTTTAGTTGATATTTGTTTATTGATGTTGAGTTGCCTACAGGACAACTAATGTAAAAAGTGGCACAACTTACCCCACTTGTTCCTGCCTTATCTCCTATAACTGGTCACAACTTCCTTTTATCTTTTTGCTTTCACTAGATTATTAAATGGCCCTGGCTGTAACTAATGAATCATTCCTTGTGGTCTCTTAATAAATACAAGTTTGTAAAATCATACTTAACTGCAATTAAAAAGAATTGATGAAATGCTGTTTAAAATGATTGTAGATGGATTGTAGCATGTCACGTCGCAGGAATTGTGGATTGATATGTTGCTAAAACATACTGTAATGCAAGTGATTAATACTGACATTTGTTTCCATTTAAGGATGTGACTATGAGGTCCTGCCTTCTAGAAATGTGCCTGATGCCTCAATGGCTGTTCCTCTTGGATGTAAAAGGACATATGAGGACTCTGATGATGATGATGATGATGATGA
>NW_015612642.1:0-763 GCF_001515605.1 Sinocyclocheilus anshuiensis
TGCAAACATACTTGGCAATAAAGCTCTTTTTGATTCTGATTCTGATTCTGATGCTGGAAGATCATCTAGTTTTACACAAACTTGTGGCGTTCATGCAGGTTGAGTGCTGGTGACATTAAAGCTAAATGGGTACATACTAGATATTAAGACATTTAAATTACAAATACATGTCAAATCGGACAAGAATGCAAAATAGAAGCATTTTCACTAGTGGACTTTTTGAACCCTCTGTATGTAGAAGAAGGAACCAGGTTAGAAATGAAAGCTGAGATTTCTGTGCCAAGAATGGTGTAGAAAGAGCATATACCTGGATAAAAGTATAGTACATCAAAAGAGACGCCATCTCCTGACTTACTTTTGAGAGAGTCACAGCAGAGCCTTTCTTCCTGTGTAACCAGCGGTGACTCTCACTGTGCACAGTCTGTGCGTGTGTGTGTGTGTGTTGTCAAATCTATTGATCTGCTCCCTGTGTGGGAGTGGAGATGCTGTATGTGCTCTGCACTCGGCTGCAGCAGTTGTTCCCTGCCCTTTTCCACTCCACATTCACAGGAAATCAATCCTGTTAGCAGTTCTCCATCTCTCTCTTACTCTCTTCTTCTTACTCGCTGTCACTGTATGAGGCTGAAGTATCTATTAGGCACACAACAGCCATACTGTGCCCCCATCTTTACCAAGCCATGTGCTGCACACTCTTTATTAACACATCATAATGGAACCACAGACAGTCAGCTTATTTAGGATGGTTATTATGTTCTTTCTCCTG
>NW_015612643.1:0-763 GCF_001515605.1 Sinocyclocheilus anshuiensis
GAAAATTAAGGACCACCAGAGAAGAAACGAGAAAAGTGGGCTTACCTCAATAATAATAAACTTTCAAACAGCCAGACTAAGTCTGAAAACTATATAATCTATAAAAAAATATTTTACACCACACTACTGCTCAGGCTAACCAGCCAAATCCTGAACACTTACTGTAGTCTGATCCTTAAGATGGGTGAGATCTGAGACCTGTACTGGTACATTTATAATCAATCAGATTTCTCAGGAGATCATGAAGGGTAAATGAGCCCTCACCTTTAATGACAGAAAGAAGAAACATCTGGCAAATTGCCTTCATTAAGGCAGCCAAAAAAAACTCACAGACCTGAAGGGGGTTTTCAAACTGAACTCCTCAAATGCTGCCAAAATAAAGCTTACTGTGGTGTCAGAGGGTTTTGTTGACAGCTCCTCCAGCGAGTGACAGAGTATGAAGACATATTGAGCTGTCACTTCAAATTTTGTGAAGAGTGCAGATAATGAGGTTGAAATTAGGATCTGAATGTGACACTGGGCCCACATACAGTACTGTATCACTGTAGATCAGCATTGGGTGTAATGCATTACATGTGAAATCTGTTATGAGTATAGCCAACTATTTTGCAAAGTTCCTGTATATTCCTGCAAAACATCTATTCGACGATGTTCTTTCGTATTATTGACAGCAGACAAACCAGACCACTAACTTACTTTTGAAGAAGAGATTTGTTATCTCACACACTATCTAGATAGGGACATTAGACGTATATTGTTTTTT
>NW_015612644.1:0-763 GCF_001515605.1 Sinocyclocheilus anshuiensis
ATACCTACACAGAGGTACTGAATAGGTACACTGTAATTACAAAAAGTTACGCTGTAAATTCTGTTTACTTACGCAGTAGGCTACATTGCGGGTTGTAATCTAAAGCGTTACCCACTTTTCCATAGTTTTTATGTCTAAACATGCACTACTAATGTATTTGACCACTGTGCTCACATCTTGCATCTTTTTCAGTGTCTCGCGTATGATAAGTTGTTCTAAAAATGGCATACAAGTTGTTCTAAAAATGGCATTTCTACAAAAATTCTTTTTTGAACTAAAAGAAATTCAAATTTTAAAAAAGATGCTGCTTCACTGCTCACAACTCACTACTTTTCTCATTGTTTTTCTATTAAAGAATCCGCTGGATGAACATGTTTGACTGTTTACCTTTTTCATTCCATTGTATTGCATTTTTAAACACAGAAGCACGTTCTAAATGGCCACATAACTTGTATTTCTTCCCCTTAGAAATACAACAAAATAAACAATCACCAAAACGAAGACAATTTAATTACTGTCCTCATTATGTTCTGATAGTGTACGTTGTTTTTATTACTGTACATGACCCTAACACTGTACAAGACAATAAACTATGATTATATGCCACAGAATTCTTTAATATTGAATTATACACCAAAAATTATAATGGTTCAAGACAAACTGTCCTATTCACATTGTGACAAGGGCACCGATAGGGCAACTAATCCATATACAGGCTAAGGACGTGTTCATGGAACATCTCCATGGCAACAACATGAAAAAA
>NW_015612645.1:0-763 GCF_001515605.1 Sinocyclocheilus anshuiensis
TGCAAAACTATTTTGCTACTATTGAGGTGGGCTAGTTTAGGGACATATCTGGTGCTATGGTTTAAGTGTGGATGACCTTCATAGGGGTAGGGTAATTACAGATGTAACTACAGAAATTAATTACATATGTAATTACAGGAAGGTATTTTTAAATATAAGTACAATTAAAAAAAAAAAAACATGTATGTACCATTAAGTGCATTGTATCAAAATATTAATTTAAATTTAAGTACATAGTTGTTAGAGACACTTCATATAAAGTAGGTCTGTATTTGTGAAATGGGACTGTTTATGTAATTGACTCACAACTAATACTTAGTTACTGAGAGTGCTGACAAAGGCCTTTGGAACATTCTCCTGTGTGACTATTAGTCCTGGTCTCTCAAATAAATGGTTTGTTTACAGTCTTTTCGGAGTGCACAGATCTCAGATCTTGACAGATCCCACTTGAAATGTTGTTCACAAAACTCTAAAACATCTGTTATTATTAAGAAGTCGGGACAGGGCATACAATTGCTATGAAACTGATTCTCCAATTCAGTTCAAGGATGAACATGCATGACAGGAGCGCTAGTCCTGTTTTCAGCTGCCAACTGAATATACTTTGGATTTTCTGTCCAGCTTGAATTGTGCCATTTTGTGTTGTCTTTTCTGGCTAAAATGGAAAATGCTGTCAGGGCTAGAAAGACAGAATGTTTGATGAAACACAGATGGTGAAGGTCACCTTGAGGGAGTTTACCGCAAGCAATAAATAGAGCAGTCC
>NW_015612646.1:0-764 GCF_001515605.1 Sinocyclocheilus anshuiensis
AATACATCACAAACAGAACATCACACAGCAGGTATGAGTTAAGCTCATGAACTCTTTTAAAACTGTTAAAATTCAGTTCAGCACATTTTTTAACTAATCTTTTTCTTCTATTTAACTTTTATGCAACGATACAGATTGAGGTATTGTACTTCTGTTTGGCCTTCTGTTGTTTGTACCCTATATGTTGCATGAGTTGTTGCACTTTGGGATATGCAAGTGTGCAAAACCTTTTTTTTTATTACCTATAAAATATTAAAATATATATATATATAATAATAATAATAAATAAATAAATAATATAATTATTATTTATAATACTAAATAATAAAGCAAAAAGTGTGTTGTTCATATTGTTCAAGTGATCATATGATCTTTTTGCTTAACGGAAGACAGTAAAATTAAGACTTGTCATAGGTTGTATCTTGTAAAAAGTGTAATTTGTCTTATTGCACTGGCAGATTTTTTTAACATGTTAAACAAGTTCAAAAACAAGTGAAAAAATCTGTCAGTGAGTGCAGTAATACAATATACACTCACATTCAAGATAGCATCTATGAACGTATTTCTCATGCAGTGTTGCTTTTTTTAAGTAAATTTATCTTGTTTTAAGTATTTTAGATAGTTTAACAGGAATTAAAAGGATAGTACTTTGCAGTGTTGTATAATTACAGCAGTTTATTGCTACATCCCTCACACAGTTATGTATTTATGGCTTATTCTACAGATTCTTGAAGCAACTCCTCTTTTAGAGTCTTTTGGAAATG
>NW_015612647.1:0-763 GCF_001515605.1 Sinocyclocheilus anshuiensis
ATATAATATAATATAATATAATATAATATAATATATTCACACATATTTATAAAGGCAAAAAATGCACATGCAAAAATGCAAAAAAAAAAAAATCTCATGATATCAAAACATTAAACAATTAATTGACAATAAATATTTGTAAATATATTAACATTTTTAATAATATTAACAATATTAACTTTGCTATCACAGATAAATATATATATATATAAAAAAACCTTCCAGTGAACCCTTGCCATCCTTGGACCCCAGTTTGAAAATCCCTGCCTTTATAGCATAAGAAGACAAAACAGCAAAAAATGAGCCAGTTAGACCACAAAGGCCCCGTAAATGCAGCGCTCAATCCTGGAGTAAAGATAACACCCCCAACAGCAGGTCTTACAGGCCAATAAACCAGCCACAGTTACAGCCTCTCAATGTGGCTACAGCATGATAAACGTTGCTTGACTCCGGTCAATGGCGTCGTGAATCTGCCATCCCTTTAGTCTCTGCGACCGACCGATCCCCCCACTCCTAAAGGGAGCGCATTCAACAATTACCAAAACAGCGCAGGCAATTGGCCATGAAATATGTGCACAGCTCCAGAAATCAATAGGGCCTTATCAATGGCATAAAAGCCTTGCCACTCAATTAAAGCAATTATGCTTCACCCTACAATCACTCTCGACTTCGCCTAAGAACCAACTTTAAGTTGCTTTCGCACTAATGGAAAAATAAATTGCCGTGATGTCGGTTCGCGCGCAAACGGGAGTAGCGTTTGAGA
>NW_015612648.1:0-763 GCF_001515605.1 Sinocyclocheilus anshuiensis
ATGCTACATTTCTACAAATCTGATGAAGAAACAAACTCATCTACTGAATATCTAAAAACAGAACTGGGAATGCACGAGTATTATAACTGCTGCTGTATCTCACCCTTCTTGACAGATGGCTGTAGCTGAATCTCCAAATGACACGCCTGTGTACTCGTATTGGCCATAGGAGATCTCTCCAGCAGATCCGCACTTCTTCCCTTTTGATATAAACAAATAGTTAGATTCTTCCAACACAGCATCAAAATTAAGTGACTTTAAACTTAAAACAAGACTAAATGTCTGCCAATAGGGTAAAAATTTAATTTATTTTTCCTCACTCCATTTCTTGTTTTAAGCAAAGTCACTCAATTCTGATAAATTTTTTTCAGAAAACAAGACATTTTAATTCTAAAGTAAATGTGTCTTGATTTAAGAATGTTTAGATAATCTGAGGAAGAAAATTATTCTTTGCAAGCATTGCAAGAGCAAGAAAAATAATAAGTAAACTAAGTAACATAATAAAAATGAATAATGTGATAAATGACTATTTTATTAAATGGATTAATTAAATAATAAATAATTATATAACTAAATGATTCTAAACTAATAACAGAAAATAAAACAACAAATGTATGGTTACTCTCTTGAAGCTACACACATACAGGCTGGTACTTTGAATCCTCAGATGCTTTAAAGGGGTCATATGATGCGATTTCAATTGTCTTTCTCTTTGGAGTATACTACAACTTTGCGCTGTGGATCGCCGGATCGGCTTTCACCG
>NW_015612649.1:0-764 GCF_001515605.1 Sinocyclocheilus anshuiensis
ACACCGGTCATGCCAAAGACATTCCCCAAAGCGCCCTCTAGGGGATGCAGCATCTTGTTCCCCTTCTCAGGGAACCATGGTTACATGCTTAACCTGAGACGTTTCCATCCTCTTTACATAATAAAGTAAGCCCAAAAGGTTTTTGGATACTTAAGATAGACTTTAAAATGTCTGAACGTCATTTGCGTCAAATAAAATATCAAAACAAGTGGCATTTATTTTGCCTAGCACACTAGTGTGATTCTAGAAGGAAATGACATCTACTTAAAATCACCAAACACTTGCTAAATGAATAAATGTAGATATATTTAATGCATTGATATTAAGACATGTAGGTGACAAGCGTTTGAATGTTACTTAATACTGCTGTATGTTAGTTGTGAGTATAAAGAGATGTGAATGGCTACAATAAAATTACTGAATCATCTTTCATATGAAATGTTATATGAAGAATTTATACCTTTTATACTTAATAATAGTATTTTTTTTAGTATTTTTTAAAGTGAATGGCCTTCAAACATAGTAATTGCTTGTCTTTTTATCTTTGGAAGAAACAGAGGATTAGTATCACCCAGTTTTAAAAAGCACATCAGTGTATGTGTTGTAAATAATTATAGGCAGAGTATCTCCAGCATATCTTCTCTTTTTAAGGTCCTGCTGATAAAATCTGGATTGAAGTGAATAAGGACGAACAGTGATAATCGAAAAAAACAAAAACAGACACATCATTGCTCTCTTGGAACCTTCTGTATATATACACAGTA
>NW_015612650.1:0-763 GCF_001515605.1 Sinocyclocheilus anshuiensis
GTGGGGGGGGGGGGTCAGTAAGTTTTTTAAAAAAGAAATGTATTATTTTATTTATCAAGGAGGGATGCATTAAGTGATTAAGAGTGGCAGTAAAGGCTTAAACATTGTTACAAAAAAACTCAGTTTCAATTCAATGTTGTTCTTTTGAACTTTCTGTTCATCACATTCTAATATTATTTCACATCTAATTTCTCATATTATTGTTTTTAATGTATTTTATATCAAATAAATGCAGCCTTGGTGAGCAAAAGAGAGTTCTTTCAAAAACATCAAACATAAAAAAATAGTACATTCAGCAAGCAGCATCAGCTATAAATATGAAAACAGAACATTTTTATTTTCCATTGACAAGGTTGTCAACAGATTTTGAAAATGACAAATAACATATCACTTATTAATACTCCTCTTTTTATACTGCAATTCTCTTACAGACAAGTCTCACAGTCAAGTTTATATATAGTACATCAGAAGTGAGTTTTACTCTTGTACAGGAAGCACGGTGGTGGACCTGTTAGGCAAAACAACCTCCCTCATCTCCGCCGAGAGTGTCGCTTTTCGGACTAGGCCACGACAGCGGCGGGCTGCTCGGCGCACGCTGACGAGCGAGGGGAATCGTGCGCTGATTACTGGCAGCTTGCCTCTATGACTTGGCAGCTAGTGGTCACTGGGGGAGGAGGACATGATAGAGGCAGGATTTAGCCTCCGCTACACACACAGGGTAATGAGAGCCAGCCAGCGTGGATTTATGTGCATTAGGAGGCAC
>NW_015612651.1:0-759 GCF_001515605.1 Sinocyclocheilus anshuiensis
GTGTGTGTGTGTGTGTGTGTGTGTGTGTGTGTGTGTTTATTTATGTGTGGTGACCAAAACTCCCTGAAACCCCCCCAGCGGTGAAGGATTTATAGGCTCGGACAGAGGCAAGCACATTTGGAGAAATAATTACTAATACAGCCAGAAAGTATCTCAGTAAATGACAACACCACATGAGCATTGCTAGGAAGTTCTGGGTGTCCTTAAGTGTTGTGCTGCTTTCCCCAGGTTCTGTGTGTTGAAGTCAACATGAAAACAAAAGTGACAAAAAGTTCTTCCTTAATAATTGTGGTCTTTCTCCAGACCTCTTCAGTGCACACTACTCCGAAGAAAAAAAGTTTGTCTTTGAAATCTATCATCAAAATATAATAACTCACTCGGACACATAACTTTATTTATGTGTTATTTACATAATACTTTATTATTTTCTCCTATGTAATCAAGGCCACTTAACCATGGATAGCTGGCTATTGACATTTCACAATCCAATTTGAATATCCTGTCTCACTCAAAAATGCATCACAGTATGCAAATAAAATTGTTATGAATGTTTTTACATGTTGACCTTAAAGGGCTTTATCTGGTAGCTTTTGTACGATGGCCCAGTAGTGCACCACACAACGAAATCTCCACAACACAATGGAAACAAGCCACAACACAAAATTAGCACAACGAAAACAAGCCGCAACAACGAAATTAGCACAACACAATGGAAACAAGTCGCAACACGACAAAATTAGCACAACACAATGGAAACAA
>NW_015612652.1:0-764 GCF_001515605.1 Sinocyclocheilus anshuiensis
ACCATATTCCAGTGTTAACACTCTTTCTTACATAGATTGTCCTGCACTCATTATCTACTAAATGTTCTTTCAAAGTGTGTTTGTTGTCATGTAGTCTAACAGTTTTTCAGTTACCTCTTCATTTGTCATCCATCATTCCACTTATGTTACTACAGAAGCACCAACATCTGATCACAACCTTTATCCTTTTTGTAACAGCGGTTTCCTCAGTAATGACATTTCTCACATTTGTTGTACAGTATCTTTTGATGTGTGCTCTCATGTCTTACATTTCTCATTCTTCTAACTTCTTGTCCCATAGCTGTCACCCACTCATACTTGTTTGACGAAAGTGACTCTACAAATTACATATTTCCATCTCTTGTAAACTGTTTTTTTATTTTTTTATATATTTTTTTATGTTGCCCATGGTCAGATGGCAGTGAACGGAAGCTCTCAATCTCAGAGGCCCTTCTCGCCGCCTGTGTACCCACCTCCACCCCCAACCCTCAGCCCAGGCCTGGTAAAGATCCAGCAGGGTCGAAGTTCAGGTGAGAGGAAAGTCCCACACAGACCTCTGGCTAGTATTGCAAAGCAGAGTTTCAGCCAAACGTTGCTTATTCAGACCTAAAACCGCCCACTTAGACTGGAATAGGATGTCTGAACCACATGTAAAACTAGTTTTTGTATGTGATGTAGACATAAAAAGAGAGATAGTAACTGCATCAGACAAAATCTGTATCAAAATAGCCTAGTAGATAGGCCTACTACTTTTTGTTTGAAAC
>NW_015612653.1:0-764 GCF_001515605.1 Sinocyclocheilus anshuiensis
ATCTTAACTTGGTCAAATGGTGGATCTGTCTGTCAGTCGACAGGATTATGTTGTCATCTAAATATTTCCCTCATGCCATCTTTTCTTCCGTCTGGCCTTCGCCTCCGTGTTCTCGAGCGGCTCAGCTGTTCCTGTTGTTACTGGTGTAAAAATAGCCGTCGGGCAGAGAGTTAATTCAGGCCGCCGTCAGCTGCAGGTCAGGAGATTCTCCCTGCACGGACTTCATGTCAGAAACCCAAACTCCTGTGACGTCATTACAGTCGCCGCTGAGGGCCGAACACTGAACAAACTCATTTAGATTGCCATGAACTACACAGGCTCAACAACATGCAAAATTTGTTTGTTTTACAAATGTCTCTAATTATAATTCACCTCACAGAAACCATGTTTATTCTCAATCTAAACGGACCTGTGTTTAATGTTAAGTGGGTTTCTTTAATTGAGTAGTTTTGTTCATGCTTTTTAGGATGAAGGCATCACACAACCTGTTCATTTTGACATTGGTCTAATTTGATGAGCTTCTACTAAGCGACAGATGAATTTGAGCCAAAATACTGTAGAGTTTGATTGGACACAAAACTTTGACATCAACAGCCAAAGATATGGTAAGCAGTTCATACATTTTTTCCTCCCTCTGAACAGACCTGTGACCCATTTTGGAAGTCTAATTATGAATTATTTAATAATTATTGATATGTTAATTAATTATTTAAAAGAACTCTCTTCTGCTCACCAAGACTGCATTTATTTAATCAAAAATACAG
>NW_015612654.1:0-764 GCF_001515605.1 Sinocyclocheilus anshuiensis
ACTTCACTCAATTCACTCTCACACTGAAAGCATGCTGGGATGGAAAGGACATTTTAATCTCCAAAACTACCAAAAAAAGACTAAATGCTTTATTGCAGCAGAAGCCATACGAATCAGTGAGAACAGTGACAGAAGGTTGTGTTGAAGGGAGAAAGAAGGTCAGGGGTTCAGGTTCAGAAGAATCATGCTGAACCCTCAACCATCACCACAATATACTGAACCTTCCCACACACAGTTCCCCAATGTTACACTTGTATAAGCACTATAATCACTTTCTGAACACACATTCTGAACGCACAGTTTGAATGAACTTTCTGAACACACTATATGAACAAACAATCTAAAAACACACTTTTAACAAACATTCTGAAAACACGGTCAATGAATGTTCTAAAAACACTCCATAAACCAACACATATTCTGATTGCACACTTGAAATGAACATTCCAAACACACTATGAATAAACATTTTGAATGCACTCTGAACAAACATTCTAAAAACACACTATGAATGAACATTCTGAAAACACAGTATGAGCAAACATTCGGAATGCACACCTCATCAATTATAAACAATGTTTAAATGACTAGACTTGTAAAAAATATAAATAAATAAAGGTTTTAAAAAATGTGTACATTTAAAAATGTTTCTTAAAACTAAAAAGATGTAATTAACCATAAGCGGAAATCAAATGCGTAAAAAAAGTAATTATAAGCTTAGCGCCAGTGTTGGGGGTAACGCATTACAAGTAACGCGAGTTACA
>NW_015612655.1:0-764 GCF_001515605.1 Sinocyclocheilus anshuiensis
AATGAATGAATGAATAAATAACATATGTAAAATATCTTAAAAATACTATAAATTTTTTTTTTCAGTATAAAACAGCTTTTGCAGTTTTTTACTTGTCATCACAATATTTGATTCGGTGCATGAAGTAAAATCACCTGCAAATAAGCAGTTTCATTTATTATTACTAATAATCTGGATAAACTATCTTCTGACAAGTAATATAGTTTGCACATGAATATAAATCAGATTCATTGTTGGGTTTTTCGCTGGTTTTCAGCAGCTTGTTCTGCTACTGTACAGAGTTGAATCCCGCCAGCAGCTCCTGCCAAGAGGATATTAATAATGCTCAACACGTCAGTGGCAGAGATCTGCTGATAAAACGCTGCTTTTGGCCAAAACCTCCTCTTGCAGAAGAGATGAAAGAGCCGGGATCACAGTCACTCAACATCACTTCAGCATGAAGTTCCCCAAGCACATCACCATACTCACAGCCAGTCTTATTTTTGCATAGATATACAGATCATTTTTATTTTTTACTTTTATTTTAGCTTTAGTTAATTTTGCATATCAAGGCCAAAATTAAAGGTGCATGAAAATCATCACAGTTGTCGCATTATATCTCCAGCAAAATCATCATCAATATTTGACAAGCTAAATATTAGTAGTATCACAGTATTATTAATAGCATTATTTTAATAAAATTGAGATCTGTTTTTGAGTTATCTGTAGTAATTTCACCATTTTTATTAAAGGGGTCATATGACGTTGCTAAAAAGAACATTATG
>NW_015612656.1:0-764 GCF_001515605.1 Sinocyclocheilus anshuiensis
ACTGGCTGCTGCAATTGATTCCATTACTGCTGAGGATATATCAGGGGATGCAGATGGATTCTCTGCTCCAACAACATATACAGCCCTCCTTCCCACCCCAGAGACGCTTGTTTTGCCAGTATCAAGTGAGGTTATTGAACCTGAGACGGACTTAACTGTAAAGACTATTGTAAAATCTGAACAAGGTAGTGTTATGGTTCCAGATTCTAAATCGTCTCAAACAAGTAACACAGATACTTCACTAACAGAGTCTCCATTATCAGAGGCAGCCAACAAAGGAGGAAGAGCACGACCAAAAACACCAAAGAAATCCAGAGGACGGAAGGTTTCTTTGAACAGAAAATTAGATCTCACTGATGATGCAGTGCTGGAATCTGAATCCACTATTGTCAAACTTCCAGAATCTATCCCAGAAGAGATTCAAACTGCCAACCCTAAGGCAGCAACTTCAGCAGCTGCAGCAGCTGTGGTTACAGTTGCTGCTGCATGTAAACATGAAGCTACAGCTACAGTGATTTGTGACACACCAAAAGAGGCAGAACAGCCTGCTGCTGACCAGCCTGAACCTCAAGAATCTGCCTTCCACTCTGGGAATAACAGTCCTTCTTATTTAAGGACAAAACAGCCATCTCCTGAACTAGTAGCACCTGCCCTTACTTCACCTACAACTTGCCTGAATTCACCTGCATCATCCAAGACTCCTCTCACGCCCCCTGAGTGGAACACTAGAACAGAGGAGAAAGGAATTCCACCAAAACCACAAG
>NW_015612657.1:0-764 GCF_001515605.1 Sinocyclocheilus anshuiensis
AGAATAATGGAATTTTCTCCTCAGGATCTTCAGGATCCTCAGAATTTTCAAACAGGATCGATAACAAATCTTGCTTTACAATTATTATTATTTTTTTGGTTATCATCCTGCTAAAGGTTTGGAAAATCAGAAGGGTTTAAAACACGAACAGGACACAAACTTTTTTCATTTCAGTCTTCTCTTCCTCATGGAAATCACAGCATTAAATCGAAGCACAACTCTTCAGATGCACTGGATGATGTTTCTCACAGAGGACTTTATGGATCTTACCGGATATCAAGAACGGAAAACTTTCCAGAGGATGTAATTATTCGCAGCCCAGACCGGTGAAGTCACAACAAATGCGTTATAGGGGATTTATACAGAAATAATCTTACAAGCCTCTGTGTGACTATTATTACCAGGAAAAAAAAAGAAGGAAAAAAGTATGACTTATTTTTGTAGATTCGTAATAATCACATTTAAAGATTTTCTAGACGCACTATATATGTATAAACTTCTCTCACTTATTGGATTATTTGAATTACAGGAAGCATTTTCAACTCTGTTCATTTGAAATCATTTCATTTCACCTAATGTTCTTCTATAGAGTGCATTAGTGTCACCCACTTTTTCAGCAACGTTGTTTCTGGAAGCATTTTTTCCATTCATTTTTCCCATAGGGATTTAAAAAAAGTCTTTGTTAAAAGCATTGCAAGTCATGAACCAAACCATCCAGCTACGAGAAGAATCACAACATTACAAACTTTGATTTGAAGCAATAA
>NW_015612658.1:0-764 GCF_001515605.1 Sinocyclocheilus anshuiensis
CCCCCACATGTCCCGCAGGGCCCCGAACCACGTCTCTCTGGAGCCCGGGGCACTGCCTCGCATCAGGCTCCGGCCGTCCTTGCTGACCAGCCGCTGACGGGGAAGTTTGGTCATCAGGGGGCAGGAGACGGCCTTTTGGTTGCTGGTGGTGCTTGTCATGGTGATGGAAAGTTGGCAAAAGGCTCGCACCTGGAAAGGTGAGCAAAGAGCACCTCATATCAGCTCCACATGCTGCATTTCTACACTTTTGCATATTAAAATCTGATGTTCGTAAAAGGAAAGTTCACCTCAAAAAATCAAAATGAAATTTCAAACACGTGTCAATCAAAATCTGTATGGTTACCTGCTATTTCGTTCTGAGAAACACAAAAGGAGACATTTTGAAGAATTTGTATGGAGGTGTATTATGCTCCAAACTTTTATTTGTGAGGAAACAGGCCTAAATTTGATTATTAGTGGAATATTTGACCCAAAAATGGGGATGGACTTTTTCACTGGGGAATGAATGAACGAACGAACAAACAAACAAACAAACAAAAAAATTATGGATAGAGCAGTTGTATTTTAGCTAACTAAAACAAACTTAAAAATAATTTTTTGTCATTGAAATAATATCAAATGTTAATAATAGACGAAAAACTTAAAAAAGAAAGTAAAAAAAGAAAATTAGAACTGTATTGGCAACTAACTAGAACTTATTTGAAGAAATATTTGTTTTATATATACTTATATATACACATGCAGACGCACAGTATATATATATA
>NW_015612659.1:0-763 GCF_001515605.1 Sinocyclocheilus anshuiensis
CTCTCTCTCTCTCTCTCTCTCTCTCTGCGTGGGTTGAAATAAAAAGATTATAATAATGCTAAACGAAGCATTGCGATGGTCGGTTGAGACGCCACAGGATCAGATGATCTCGGCGTGTTTGTTCTGATGAGGTTTTTTAATGCAGCACTCGCCGTCTTGTCTCAAATCAACTTTACTGTTCAAGTTTCTTGTGCATTTGTATGTTTTCTCAGCATTATGAAAGTGAATTCACAAGCTGAAATGACTAAAGGTGCATTTCCAGAAGGTTAAAGGTGATTACGAGTCCAAACTTGAGCTCAAATGTTAAGACAGAGACTCACCTCCAGACACGGCTCAGTGGTGGTGATGATGATGATGATGAAGGGGAGGGAGAGATGGCCAGCACATGTCTTCCCTCTCAGTGCAGCTGGGGTCCGTCAGGGAGCGAGAACTGATGTGAGTCCGGAGAGAGGGTCTGCCATGCTGGAAGTTTCTCCGTGTAACACGCGTATGGTCAGACGCTGCTCCTGTGACCCTTTACACATCCAGCGTGAGAGATTCCACTGAGATCTGCCCCAAAACACACACGCAAAACTCGCACGCTTCTTTACCCGACCGGCGCTCCCCCGCAACTCTCGCTCTCACGCACACACACGCACGCACGCACGCATGCATGCACACACACACACTCACGTGCACACTGCCGACGGGATGCAGCGGGGTCCGGCGCTCAGAGATGGCTTGTGTGCGCATGAGACATCCATCCTGAACCAGCCGCTCCAAG
>NW_015612660.1:0-764 GCF_001515605.1 Sinocyclocheilus anshuiensis
CTTGGCTAACAATTTTATTTTTGGCTGAACTAACCCTTTAATACCTTTTATTGTGGGAGGGATAACGAAAAGTTTAGCTGAATTCTATTTCTGGTCCTTAAATGTTTGGCGAGAGAGGGTCAAAAGGGGCCAAGTATGTACTTTCCATCAGCCCCAAGTTATTTCTTCTTCATGTTGAAAGGTTTGTTGGCAACACAGGGGGTGTAAGATCTCAGCAAGTATTCAGACTTCACAGAAACTGCTCTTCACATGTGCTTAAAGATCACAGAGTGAGATACACCTGTCCTCTCCCGTCAGCATTGTAGCAGAGTCTCTACTTTTAGACCAGGCTCTGGGTTTTGTACAAACTTTTATTTGTTCTCTGAGGTTATGTAGTTTATAACGTGGGTTAATCTCACTTTGTGTAAAGCAATTGCTACTTAATTTTTATTCTGACTTTTCCTTCTTTCTTGTTATACTTCTGATTGCATGTTTAAGAATTTCACTGTATTCTGCAGTGTTCATTTAAAAGGTCACAGGCCCGTAATCTATGTCTCCGAATCATAAACAATAAGGTCCACTACTCTGCAATCCATCAGAAAAACTTCTTGCTCGTTGGTATTTTTATTGTCCAATGGCTAAGTGGCACTGAGGGTACAGAGCTGTCTTTGAGGTCTGGTTCAACCAGGTTTCAGAGAGGTCAGATCCTCATGGAGAACAAAATCCCTCTGGAAACACTGCCGGCTGCCAATTAGTGCGGTGATCTCTGGCCCTGCAGCGGAATG
>NW_015612661.1:0-764 GCF_001515605.1 Sinocyclocheilus anshuiensis
TCTCCCGCTCGCGCACACTTTCATCCAGCAATCAACGCGCATTACAGCATCAGATGCACGTGCAGGACCCGATCGCTTCTGACGCGCGCGCGTGTTTAGGGTTTAGATCCGATCTGAAGTGAGTCTGGGTTTTCCTCTGCGCATGATGAAGATCTGAATGCAGGAGTCCCACCCCTGCAATGCAACTTCAGCACTAACACACACACACACACACACACACGAATAAGGGAGAAGAGGCTAGTTGTCACACTAAATATTTCTCAGGGTTGATTTAGGCACACGAAGTCTTGGCTACAACATGCTATTAAACATTTCCACTGTTATTACCCATTAAAAAGATACAACTTATCGAACAATAATTAAATAAAAGCTTTGTGCTTTTGTGACAACATGCCCCAATAGCGGCACTGAATGGGGTAAATTGTCACAGCTAACCTGAAATTAAACAACCTATTATATTCAAACATCAAAACAAGCTAAGACAGCAAAAGTGTCACGATACAAAAATATCAAAAACATTATTCTAACACATACTGCAGTTGAATATTTAAAATAAACTTGATATTTATATAAACAAATATTAGTCCTGGGAACATTGTTTTAGGATTCTAACCTTCGTTTTATATGATATTGGTATTTTGTAGGCAAAAATGTTTTAATTTGTGTACTTGAGCCCTTGTGATTTAGCTAACACGGATAAAACGATAGATAGATAAGTTAGATGCCTCCTTCAAATAATACCATGGTACTTGTCCAAAAAAAAA
>NW_015612662.1:0-764 GCF_001515605.1 Sinocyclocheilus anshuiensis
ATATTTAATGCATTGCAAACTGAATGTGGTGTAACATTTTCGCATTTTACGCTTGAGTGCAAACTGATAATTAAGTTCTATGCCTTTTTGCCTACAAATATTAAAAATGAGCTGCTTTCTCCTAAAGAACTGTGATTTACTGTATCTTGGCTCAGAGGCAGTGATATCCAGATTCTGTCACTTCCTCTCATATTAAAGAGATAATCAAAATAGCTGCTCTATCTTCTGCTCATTAGTCCTAGAACATACTGATGGCTGGCTAAATTTATGCAGTATTTTGGCCAAGTTTCTTGACTTGGTCTGATCTTACTGGAACAAGGATAGAGGAGGAACCAGAGAGGAATGTAAAACATAGACACACACACACAAATAAAACATGAAGTACTCCATCCTAAGATTTGGCTAAATGTCCTCACGGTCCAGAGTTTCATCTCCACTAAATTTGTAAGCAGCATCTTATTTCCTCTTTGGGATTGAGATCATCTGGAACAAAGTGCTTTGGATTTGAATCTAAAAGATTTTAATTAAAACGGGTCAAGTGCAGCACTACAGATTTGGGCGAGCAGCCCTGTGGCTGAAGTTCAACGGCCAATATTTTTCTAAACTACATCAATCAATGTTACACTTTGTATAATGCACTAACCATGAAAAAGCACAAAACAAAAAATGAGCCCAAATGCTAGAAACATACAGTATTTAATAATCCTGAGACACAAATGACCCAGTTTTACATCACAAAACGTACTCCTCACACATATTTCTTT
>NW_015612663.1:0-764 GCF_001515605.1 Sinocyclocheilus anshuiensis
CGCGGTATACCTTGAAACCAGTAATCGGCCCATGCCTAGCCACAAGCACACATTTGCTTGAAAACACACACAGTGCAGACCTGATGAAAGCAATAGTTGATGGCCAGCTCATTATCATTGAGTAGAATCTCTTCTTCTGTGGTGAAGAGCCACTTGCGAAGCGTGAGGCAGGTGCCTGGGACGGCAGACGTATAGTTCTGCACATACAGCTTATGTGGAAACTCATTAGGGGACAGCTTGCGTGCTAAGAGATCGAGAGAGACAGAGATATAGACGTCAATGAGCAGCAAGAAATAGGGACAGAGAGGGCAAAGTGTAAAAGATGAGGAGTCAGAGTATTTATAGAAAGACTTTATTGTGTACTTCATTCATCATTATGTGTCACTTTATATCATGAATATTATATATTTAGATTTAATAGATAGATACTATATATCGTAAGGAAAATTAATACTTTTTTCAGCGAGGAGGTGCATTAAATATCACAGTAAAGACATTTACATGCTTTCAAAAGATTTATATTTCAAATAAATGCTGTTCGTTTGAAGTTTTTATTCAAATAACCCTGAAAAAAATGTATTACGGTTTTCACAACAAATATTAAACAAAAACATCTATTTTCAACATGGATAAAAATAATATGTTTCTTCAGTTCCAGACATTGAAGACTGGAGTAACGGCTGATGAAAACGGAGCTTTGCCATAACATTAAATAAAAACAAACAGAGAAATAAATGAACAAACATTATCTGTGTTTATGTACA
>NW_015612664.1:0-764 GCF_001515605.1 Sinocyclocheilus anshuiensis
TTAATAAATAGTTGAAAAAGAACAGCATGTATTTAAAATAGAAATATTTTGTAACAATATTCACTACTGTTCAAAAGTTTGGGGTCAGTAATTTTTTCCTTTCTTTTTTTGAAATAAATTAATACTTTTAATTAGCAATGATGCATTAAATTTAAAAAAATGATAGTAAAGACTTAAATTGTTACAAAAGATTGCTTTTTTGAATAAATTCTGTTCTTTTTCAACTTTTTAATAATCAAAGAATCCTGAAAAAATGTATTGCAGGTTCCAAAAAAAATATTAAGCAGCACAACTGTTTTCAACACTGATAATAAATAATCCCGGTTACATATGGTAACACTCGTTCCCTGATAGAGGGAACGGAGATGTTGTGTCAAAGTTCCGACACTAGGGGTCGCACTTGGGAGACCAGACACTTCTGACATCATTGAGAAAAGGCCAATGAGAATCGGCTAGCAAAATTTTGCATAGCTGGCCCCACCCCTGACATCCAGGTATAAATAGGGCAGTGTCGTTTTGTTCTGAGGAGTCGAGAAGCGTCTCAACCCACTCGGAGGCAGTTCAAGGTTGTGGCATAAGGGACACAACGTCTCCATTCCCTCCATCAGGAACCGAGGGTTACCATACGTAACCGAGACATTCCCTTTCAGTGCGTCACTTCGACGTTGTGTCGAAGTTCTGACACTAGGGGTCCCTATACTAAAGGCCACAGCCTCTAGAACTGCATCACGAGGTGACGGGGGCGCAGATGTTGACAAGCCAAC
>NW_015612665.1:0-761 GCF_001515605.1 Sinocyclocheilus anshuiensis
AAAAATCCTCCCAACCTCTCGCAATGACCTGCAGCTGCTCTACCGACTGCTGGTTTTTAACAGAATACATTTATGTGGCGAAGAAGCTTGAAAGCACCAAAAAATCATTTCATCTTTCTGCTGCAGATTGGCGTTGGAAATTAATATACCCATGCCAGCCAGACCTGACCAGGCTTGCCACCAAAACAAGAGCCTGCGAAGTCATTACAGGTAATAAATAAATAAATGGAAATGAAAGAGGGATGGGAGATAATTGCAAGGGAGACTGAGATAGGAGCGTATATGCGATTCGCTCGCAGGTGTGTGTGTGTGTGTGTGTGTGTGTGTGTGTGTCCAGTCCACAGTGAGGCAGTAGACACAAACACACACACACGCCACTCACAAACACACCCTGAACTTACACAGAGCAATTAAGGTGCTGTTGAGATGATACTCTTTGTGCTTCACAGATGTAAAACGCTGGTTCTAAGAGCCGATTATCAGCTTTAGAGAAAGCAATCAAACACATGCTCCCTGTACTGACAACACAAAACGACACCAGTATCTTCAAGCTCACATAATGCTGCTGCTTTCCTCTTCTAACAAGCCCCGATATTCTGAAGAAGCATCAAACCTACTGACCTGAAGGTGAGAAACTTATGGAAGAAAAGTAATGCAATGTGTCTTTGAAACATAAAAGCATGTCGAATAGCAATAAATTTCCCCATTGGCCTCTTATCATCATGGCCTCCTAACAATCCCCATATCTGCTGATTGGCTTC
>NW_015612666.1:0-764 GCF_001515605.1 Sinocyclocheilus anshuiensis
CTCGTGTGTTTGCGCACACCTGGCGAATAAAGCTCATTCTGATTCTGAAAAACCATGTTTTACATACAGATTTATATGTATTTTTAAAAATACAACGTGTCATATTCCTTTTTAATCTTAAAAGTTAGTTTTCGTAATACAGATATGGGGATTTAGTTTAAGATCTTAATATGTTTTATTCATCCCCATGTAAAGCTGATGATTGACATTATGGGCACAGTCAAAATACCATAAACATGAGCTAAAAGGAAGCTCAGGAAGTCTTAAAAAATAATTTAAAAGACAACGCCTCTATGAAACAAAGCCAGACAAACAATCGAAACCAGTTTGTGGTTGCATTCTTTCGCACATGCAATTGAAATGTTTGTGCAAATAATACAAATAAAATGTGCTTATTCCTTAGCGAGATATAAAAGTGCAGTATATGCTATATTCACATATTTCACTTGTATATGTTTGTATATGCTATGTTAACATATTTCACTTGTATATGTTTGTATATGCTACATTAACATATTTCAGTTTTGATTAAAAACTTGTGGTCACAGTGGTGTGTCCAACCACAAAGACGTGAAAAGAAAATGTAAATGCCAATAATTTTTTTTAGCAGTAATTAAAAATAAGATGGCTATTCTGTGTTTTCCTTTTCAGAAATTCATGACAGATCATCGCCTGTCATTTCTTCCATCAGGTACATTAAAACAGAAAGCTGTTCCCAGATGCAGAAGACATCAGCACTGATCAGCATGTCTCTCACCTCTCTG
>NW_015612667.1:0-764 GCF_001515605.1 Sinocyclocheilus anshuiensis
GAGAAATGGCATTTTGATTGCAATGGGGATGCTCTCCAGACTGAAAGAGCTGTCGACCCCCTTACAGGAATGACTGTTCAGGCAGTTTGCTTCATAGATGATCTGTGGCACACGGTCCAGGTCGATGTTCTTCCTGTTATTGGTGCAGAAAAATATTTTTATATTCAGAATTTGATGGTCTGTAATTGTCCTAATTGGCATCAAAATGCATGCAGTGTCTTTAAGATTAGATTGTTTGCATTTTTATGCCAATTAGGACAATTGCAAATTCTGAATTGTTACAAACTTTTATAAGAAAAGGATTGCATGCATCCTGTATAAAATGCACCTGCAGTATACTTCTCCTTTTGCTGGCTATAAATCCATATTTTAAAAAGGCTTACAAATCTGCTGTACTCACTCGTAGCTCCATGCGGCGACGCTGCGTTCATTGATCCTGCTGGGCAGGTTGATGAGCTGTGCCTGTGCGTGGTACTCTTTCAGCGTGGAGGAGCAGTAGGTGTGCTCCACTCACTGGGCCATGATCGGACTGCACTGGCTGGGGTTCAAGACCAGCAGAAAAACGCTCAGGAGTCCTTGAATCTGAGCGGGAGAGTGAGAAGTAGGCAACAAACCATCAGTATTTATTAGTTTGCACCTGTCACCGGTGGACACCTTCATGGATTGTGGTCATTCCATAGCTACTGCCAAAATATAACGCCTGCATTCACAGATGCAGTGCAGGGGCCCGTTCTTCGTACGTCGCTAACTCAGTTAGCTGGATT
>NW_015612668.1:0-764 GCF_001515605.1 Sinocyclocheilus anshuiensis
AGCGCTATATAAATAAAGGTGACTTGACTTGACTTGACTTTTTGAACAGATATTTTATATTTGACTTTATTCTTTATTATAATAACATTTTATTATGTACTTAAAAGTCATAATTAGCATTATAGCATTATAAATCTATGAATTCTAATGCATAGCAATTGATTCTGCCTGCAAGATATAATGTATACTCATGTCTTGTTTTGAGGAATAAATAATTTTCTATAGTTTCCCTACAAATCTTTTTTCTATCCTTATTATCCTGAACATGCTATTGGAAAACAATTATGCTGGAAAAAAAAAGGTTGTTCATTGTCAATAGTGAAGCTCATAGATTGATTATGCATTTGTGAAGCATTGTTACATAGTTACCTTTACACTGATAGGACTGCATGCATATATGGCACCATTAGTACAACTGTACCTGGAAGTAACCGGGGAGTGGAGTCTGTCTCAAATCTGCTGCTAAGAATACAGCCTGATGAGAATGTGACGTCATCCAGGCAGATGTGGACTCTGGTATTATGGCCCACCTTGCCTTCAAACATAATGCGGAAGTTGTCAGTAGATGAGATAGGCAGTTCCTGTCTTCTCCAGTAGTTGCCTTGATTACCAGTAAGGCTGAGTAAGAGTGAGTGGTTGGAGTTTGTAGACATGTACACTTTCAGAGTGCCAATGCCGCCACCAGACATGTGGACATAAAAGACCATCTTGGAAATCAGACAAAAAGAAAGAATACTTCATCAATAATATCACAGGAGCAAGAG
>NW_015612669.1:0-765 GCF_001515605.1 Sinocyclocheilus anshuiensis
AACTCTAAGTGGGTCTGGAGTTCTGTTGTTGATTTAACAAGAGATAATGTTATTTATTGCAGTCACTGTTCTCATCGTCCTTGCTGTTATTGCTATAAGCTGCAGTGTTTCTTGTTTGTTTCTGAGCGCAAACGCTGAACAGGTGTTTATGCTTGACATTTTTTTTATTTGTGATCACATGCAACGTGTTCAGATCTTTGGTACCTCTAGAACTTAAATTAGAGACAAGACACTCATATCTTACAATGTCCCTCACCCTCCTGCTTTTCCCTTCCAACACAAAATGATTGTCATCACTTTGTATGCAAGGACTATCAAGAAGTTTATTTTCTGTGGCAGTAAATATACCCTTTACATTCATATTCCATTACACAAACTTATAAGTAAATCTAGTGACCTCCAGCCCTCATCTCCCACATTACAAATAGTTGCTCAATCAATTAAAAGGGCTCCTCATCATCACATTGCGCCTTTCATGAGCTATTCCTCCTCTTTTCTCTTCCTTTCATCTGCTGTCACCTTGAGTCCAAACCACCAACGCCTTCACCTTTATGTTATCTTCCTGTCTATGTCTCTATCAAGACCATTCTCCCCTTCATCTCTCTCTGCCCATCTTGTATCTGTTTGTCTTCTCAGAATGAGTGTGGGATTTATACATCATTCATCACAGTGCTCGCTTTACCTTAATCACCCATATTGGACAAAAAGATTGAAGAACTTATTGTATTTTTGATGTTTAAGACTGGTAAGTATAGTGATGTTGAT
>NW_015612670.1:0-763 GCF_001515605.1 Sinocyclocheilus anshuiensis
AAAGGAAAACTTGAAATCGCATCATATGACCCCTTTAATATGCAGTATTTTAAATAAAATGACAGGATATGCTGATTAGTTAATGGTATTTATTCCTATATTTCAATATATATTCTATATTCTGTATTTCCAAGTAATATAATTAAAAATGTTGCATTATTGTAATTGTAAAAAAAAATATTGAATAAACATTACCAAAAGGTAAAAAAAAAAAATCAAAATGTTGTTTTGCTTATCACTGAGCATAAGTCTATCACTGGCCTATAGTAGTCTGTATCCCTAAAATACACAGAGAGAAAGGAGGAATTAAAAGAAAAAAAAAAACAATTATTAATTTTTTTTTGACATGATGAAATTACTCCTAGAATGAATTACTTTTTAGAAATTTTGAAAAAGAGTTCTGTAGCATGTCTGTCTCATGTACCTCGAGTGCTCACACTATTTTAAGCAATCATTTGAAAAGCAGAAAAAATGGTGATTTCCCTTGCTGTGGAGGAAAAAAAGAGAAAGAAAAAGTAGAGGAAGAGAAAGACCTAGCTCTACAGAGAGAAAAAAAAGACAAAAGATATGTGGTGCAGAATACTCCGGAAGCCTGCTGCACCAGATATAGCAGGTGAGAGCAGTCTTCCGGGAGACTTTCTCTTCTGTTACGGCTTTGAAGAGGAGTATCAAAAAGCTGCTCTCACACTCTTTCATCTCCTCTGGCCCGTGCCTCTGCTGGCCAGGTGTTTTCCCCCAGAGGGCTTTCTCTAATCTCTCTCTC
>NW_015612671.1:0-765 GCF_001515605.1 Sinocyclocheilus anshuiensis
AAATTATCAGCTTCTACGGACGTGGCTCCTACCGGTGTACCCTGTACAGCCCGTGCCAGTACTTTGGACTTTGCAGCGAAAAACGCACAGTCGGGAGTGTCCGGTCGGATTTCTGTCTTCTAAAGGAGCTGAAATGTTCGGCGATAGTGCATCCGCAGTCCCGGGATCTCTCCACGGTTAAAGCTCCACTGCTGAATGCGAGGTCAGTGGGAAATAAAACGTTTATTCTTCAAGATTTTACTACTTCACAGAATTTGGATTTCCTGTTTTTAACATGACATGGCTGGATCCGGTGGAAACCTGCTCTCTCTCTGAACTGTTGCCAGTGAACTATAATGTTTTAAATACGCCTAGATCCATTGGTCGAGGTTGGGTGTATCCACACTTTTCAAGGACAGATTTAAATGTGTATTTCTCCACTGAAAGTAGACTACAAGTTTTGAATTGCAGCTGTTATCGCGAATAATAGATTGGTTGAGTTAGCAGAATACAGAATACAAGCTTGCACTGAGGCTCACTCTGTTTGTCTCGAGACTTAAGAACAAATGAGTGTGACGGCACACATAAACTCATTAAGAAAAGAAACTCAAAAGAAACACATTGAGGTAAAAATTCAAAAAAGTTTTAGTTTATTCATAACATGATATAGTTAAATAACACCATGACACCTACAGAGTCCAGGCATTACGTGAAGTCTAGTGCACATGCGCATTTGCAGTACGCTCTGCCTGATCACTGCATGATTCAGTCTATTAATATACACTG
>NW_015612672.1:0-765 GCF_001515605.1 Sinocyclocheilus anshuiensis
ACAAGTCACAAAGACAGGACTCGACATAACTGGAGCAGAGCCCCCTTTTCACCTTCCTCCTCCGCAAAAAAATCTGCACTCGTCTGCACACAAACACTGGGAAACGTGGCTCCCGGCAAATCTACAAGAGGAGGACAGGCAGCCGAAATCAGCATGTATTGATGGTAGATATGTCTGGATTAGCCTGCCGCATTGCTTAGCATGGCCAGAGCAGATTTTCTCCCTTTTTTTCACACGAGATTGGATTGTGGTGAGTTTTTCCTTTGTTGTGTATTTCCTAACATTGGGCTATAATAGAGTCACTGCTATACGCCATCTGTACAATGCAGTGCTCATATCGACAACACAGGAAACATTCGGCACACTCAAACCGGAGGATATTTCACAATGGACTGGTACTGTAGCTCTGCAGATGGGTTAATTTTGTCTTTCTGTGTCACCCACGGCTGGTAAAGTCACGGTGGTGGAAGAGGAAGGAGCTGTCGTGCTGAAACAGACACATCCCTCAGCAGCTCTCAAGAAATCCTACCAACTTAAGTAGAGGTGTTTCTTCTCCACATATCTGAACGGCCTTATAATTAGACACATTTGCTCAGCATGACTGCAATGCCACATTTCTTGATCTTTTGTTTTTTTTTTTGGCACTTCCTCTGTATACTTTGCATTAGATGTTTATACTGCACTGATCCTTTTAAGTCTACCGGTGCTGTACAAGATCCTATCATCTCGCAGAGATTGCCTGTGAATTGAAAATTTGGAAATTTG
>NW_015612673.1:0-765 GCF_001515605.1 Sinocyclocheilus anshuiensis
ATTGGAGGGTTTGATCTGCTCCAGTAGCATCTGTTTCAGGGTATTCATTATATACAGTCAGAGTGGGAGCTTATGAGCCAATAAAATCATGTTATTCTGTAAGTGAAAATTCATCTTTTCTAAGTACTTTCCTTAATCAGAGTGCGATATTCAAAGTCATAGATTCAAGTCAATTGATTTTTTCCCTCATTAAAAGTCCTCGGGTGTTAAAGGATAATGTGATTCCACAGGGAAGGTGCAGTTCCTCTGCTTATTTGATTGTTTTCAGCTTGCCGTGGTTACATACGATCGCATCTGAGAGAGTAACATGTTAGGATGAGAGTAAAGACGGATGGGTTTAATAAAGATATTTAAACCGGGTTATGAGGTCTTGTACGTTGCTTAGGGACTTCAACCACAACACAACTGAACTTGATGAAGATGGAGATGTCAAGACAATCAATTTCTCTCACTGGAGAACTAGACACAGGTCAAACAGCGAGGTCATTTATTGGTTTTGTGGATCTGCAGGGTGTTCGACCAATTTAAACTGGACACCTTTGAAGTCAGATGTGAGATTTTGAAACGTGGGTAGAAAATACTTGGTGTCATGTAGCATTACATTGATCTTTATCATTTTTGAGACTTCTAAAAAGGTAAATAATGGATATTATGACGCATTACAAGACTTACACAATGATTTCTGTGAGAGGAGTCTCACATAACGTCCATAACAGTATATTATGCCTCAATTATATTTAATAATCATCAACCTCAAAAAGTCAA
>NW_015612674.1:0-765 GCF_001515605.1 Sinocyclocheilus anshuiensis
ACCGCTAGTGTCAAAGTGTGCAGATGTCACGCCATATATGTAAAAAAAAAAAAAAATACAATACGCTCTCTAATTTAACGACAGCAGAGGGACGAATTGTGAGAGCATAAGTGAATCACCCATATTAGGTGTCTCTCGTCTGTACAACAGACAGTATTGGTGACGTCAGCCATAGTCTGAAGCAGAGTGAGTGTACACCCTTTAAAAAGGCTTGTACACCTTGATGAAGTTTCACAAGTATATTTTATTCTTTAGTTCTTTAGAAAACGTCTACTGGCGCTTTAAACAAACCAGAAACCAATAGGCTCAAGAACTTGTATAATGAAACAAGACTTTTTTGAGCTACAAAACTACCTCAAGATCCCCACATAACCAATTTTTTTTCCTGACTAGAAAAAAAAGGCTCTTTGCTGAACCTAAGAATACCCGAAGAACCTTTATTTTGTGTGGTGCGCGCAACCGTGCACACAGGCACAGCACATCTTAATATATTGCGCGGTCACGAGGCAGACACTCTCACTCGGTCAGCTTCGACTGTCAATAGTAAGACGCGCGCCACGGCGATAGATACAAGCGTTTAGACACCAGGCGTTCGTACATGTGCGTGGTGAAATGCTGGATTGACTAACACTGAAGATCTCGGGGATCAATGGCGCGCGGCTTTGAGGTCGTTTAAAATTTATTGGAAGGGAGAGTGTAGGGAAGAGAGAGAGAGAGAAGAAAACAGTGTCTTTCAACAATGGAACTTAGAATGGAAAACATTGG
>NW_015612675.1:0-765 GCF_001515605.1 Sinocyclocheilus anshuiensis
ATGCAGCCTTGGTAAGCATAAGAGACTTTCAAAAACATTAAAAAATCTTACCAATCCCAAACCTTTGAAGGTAGTGTATATTATGATAAATAGACATTTCTAATCATCCTCTGTTGTGTTGCTTCAGGAAGAGAGTCTTACATTTCAACCACAGCTGGACAGGATGGAGACAGAGGTCTATTGGCAGACACAAGTGCTCAAAGACCTACAGGTCATGAACAACAACGTTCTCCTCTTCAAGGATGCAGCCAAGGTAAAGACAAAGCATTTCATGAATAATTGAAAAATGTAATGAGATAATGAAGCAAGCAGATGTGTAAGTATGCCAAGGTAAAGGTCACCCAAATAATGCTGATAGTAATGTGTGTGTGTGTCCAGGCTGAGCTGCAGCTTCAGGAGGAGCAGGTGTACAGAGAGCGCAGAGAAAGAGAAAAAATCCTCTTCCGCTACAAGAAGCAGGCAGAGGAGAGGATGGCTCAGGCAGAGAGGATGAAGAGAAGAGTGAGCATCATCTGCAGCAACTAGAGTACAGCTAACAATGCAGTACTCTAACAAGCATAAAAATATGTGTCATACTCATAGAACTTCTCATGGGAAGTGCACAGGAGACTGGACTTGCAACTGATTTAAATAGAGCTTGGTGTTAGCATGCTGCTCACAACACACAAATATTGGTTAAAATATTAAATAATTGAAAGTATACTGAAATAAATATAAGTATATAATTTTTTCAACATTTAGTTTAGCCTTCTCGTTTTGGCCAAG
>NW_015612676.1:0-765 GCF_001515605.1 Sinocyclocheilus anshuiensis
TAATCTTTCCACAGGTGCAGTTGGAGCATAACTGCAAATAAGTACCAAAACAAAACTTTCATAAGTAGCTCTAACTATTAAGAGTCTACCTTTAATAATCTCATTTACATCATATGAAATTGGCTTAAAATTCCTACTAAACAAAATGGCAACTCCACCACTTAGAGTAGAACTGTGACTTAAAACAGGTATTCCACTGAATTCTTTCATCCAATCAACAACATTATCTGAGCTACTACGTGTCTCTTGTAAAAAAGCTATATCTATACATTTCTGTTCAATTTCTTCAAAAATGTTTGCTCTTTTTTTTAATTCTTTGCACCATTAACATTCAAAGAAGCAAGATGCACTTCACTCATTATAAAAAGGAAAAATAAGAAAAGATACATCTTACCAAGCCAAAGAAGAAAGCTATTCCTAGTCTTCATAACAAACAGTATCATTACTTAGAACAATGCAGACGTTCCTCACAATTTTTTGTAATCTATAAACTTCTTTGTTGGTAAAGCAGTCTCTGGCCATCAGACTTTTTACTATATCAACAAATTGCTTCAGATCAGGGAAATATTCTTGTACTTGTACTCCTCTCTTATTTTTTGTTGATCTGAGGAACAATTTTATGTCTTCAAGTTCATAACTACGAGCAATGGGTTCACTTTGCGAGAGACTCACACTGCATTCAGAGGAATCGCTGTCACTCTCTGTGTCCTGCATTTCATTACCTTGTAACTCGTCAGTTTTGCTTATTTTCGCATCTAGTGACTT
>NW_015612677.1:0-765 GCF_001515605.1 Sinocyclocheilus anshuiensis
CCCAGCGACTTAAGACTGCTTTTGTGGTCCAGGGTCACATATAAGCAGTCATTATTTTGGCTTACACTCACATTTGACTGCATTTCAGCAAATAGGACTACTGGGTGAGTGTTATGCCACCTAATTATTTTTTCATGTAGCAGGCTATTAAAGTGTACCATATGTCCCCCTAAATTATGAACATTATATTTATTTATTTGTGGGGCTGCACAATTTGATAATATTTCTAATAATATTGTAATTCTTAATTTTATATTATTATCCTATTAAATGTGAGTTTTATATAAAACTGGTGAATATTATGTCACCTAATAACTGTAACGTAATTGTCACCATTATGTTCAGTTTAGTTCAGTCCAAGGACTTTTAGTTTGTGTTTCTTCAGTTCATGCCTTTCTTTCTTTGATTTCCCGCCACTCTTTAGTTACTATGGCCACCGTCATTATGAGTTCTGTGTTTCAGCTGTGTTTGATTAATCATCTCGTTTGGGTTTGTACCATCTCTGTCACTTGTTGTCCGGTCACTGTTATGTTTAAAGTGTTTGCTACCGCCTGCCTTGTTGAAGTTATTATTAAACTGAGTCGTTTGGAACTTTATTCATCATCCTTATCTGTATTCTTGCAACGCCCGTGACAGTCTTCTAGGTTTTGTTTTTTGTTTTGTTTTGTGTTTTGTGTTTTGTTTTGTTTTTTGTTGTTTTGTTTTGTTTTGTTTTGTTTGTCAAAGGATTTTAAAATGTCCCAAATATTGGTAAAAGGGTTGAAA
>NW_015612678.1:0-765 GCF_001515605.1 Sinocyclocheilus anshuiensis
CTGAGAAAACCAAAAGGTAGTGGGAATAATTCTTAGTTTTAAATAATTCACTGCAAATTATTTTGATACCGTAAGTCATGTAATGTGTCGACGTCATCTTTTACATACAAGTAGTGATGGGAAGCATGGAACTATTCAAAACTCTCTAACAATTTAAATAAATCACTGATTTACAAAATGATTGACTGTAGCAGCTGAGGACACCCGCTAAATGCAATAAATAAAAGTCCAAAATGACACCTTTTACAAACTGATTGTGAATGTTTTCACATGAAAGTGTAATCTATTTAATGTAATCTACAAATCATTAAATATCATTAAGATAAAGTGTCTGTATAATTTGTGTTGTTTTATTAATATCACTCTCCATTTTTTATGTTTGTCACTAAAATCAAGCCTAAACTATAAAACTGACCCGAGATCAGTTAAAACACAGAAATATTAAAAAATATAACGAAGCCTTGTTGTATGGAAATCAAGTGACTTGGCCACTGATTCAACTGAAAGATTCATAAAAGATTCAAAGCTTCATGAACCAGTGTTTCAAAAGCATCTGGCACTACATATAAGAGCTGCTGGCTCACCTGTGTTTGATTCTGGTCTTTTCTTGATCACACTGCCCCATTCCAATCTGTGCTCTACTTTCCTATTAAAAAAAGAATAATGACATTTCTCATATACTGTAGAAACAATGTTATTTCATACAAGTAAGTGCAGACAATTTGCTAGAAAAGATTAGGTGATTTATTCAAATGTCCAAGAAAT
>NW_015612679.1:0-765 GCF_001515605.1 Sinocyclocheilus anshuiensis
TGTGTGTGTGTGTGTGTGTCATCCACAAAAAAAAGCTCTGCATTCCCACCTTTCAAGTACTGCCGTCAACGAATAAAAATACACATTAAATCGTCAATGATCAAAGTGTGACAAAAAAGTATTCCATTTTACTTCCAATTGAAGCAGTAAAGCAGCTGTGTCTCAACCAGCACAAGGACACCAGTGAAGTTAATTCTGTCCTAAGTTCAGCCCCAGTGCCGTGAAGGTAAATAGACGACCAGTCAGAGGTGAGTCTTGGGACAGAGGGCCTCTGTTCACTTGTTATTTCTGGGAAAATGACAACAGCGCTGGCCGCCAATCCCAAGTAATTACAGGCAAAAAGTGAAATTGAGTCTGTCTGTCCATCAGAAAGAAAGAGTGAGAAAAACACCATTCTGTCTCTCTGCATTCCTGGCTCAGATGGACTTTTCCACAGAAGCAGTAATTACGGAAATGAAGAGAGATGGAGCCAGACAAACAAAAGCCACAATTTCAGATTAAAATGCATGAACATCTGTTTCTGTTGTGGGGCCGTTCACCTAAGTGTACAGCCAGCGCGTACAGAGACTCCACTGTGAGAATGATGGAGCCTGAATCTCCTGTGCCAAAATAAAACGAACTTAAACAAAAACGGAAGAATGCAATCATACGTACTGGGTCAAAGGTCATGGGCCTGAAGTGAGGGGAATGAGTAATTGGACTGGAGCACAAGCGAGAGATGCACCTGTAGAGCAGCTCTATGTTTGAAGGTCAAAGAAAATGTGA
>NW_015612680.1:0-765 GCF_001515605.1 Sinocyclocheilus anshuiensis
TTTTTTTTTTACATTTAATGATACTTTTATAACTCTTTTTGACATGACATGAGAATGAGTAAATGACAAAATGTTCATTTTTGGGTGAACAATCCCTTTAAGAGAAACAAACAGAAATCATTACAAAAGGTGGGTGCACTTTACTCAAAGGCAAGAGGCAGAAAAAAGAAGACACATCATCTACCTAAATGTATGAATACATGTTTTTTGAGGTAATTAAATCATAATAGATTTAATTACACTCATCAATCAATTATACAACAACATTATGTTCAATTTCCCATAACTAACATATTAAAAATGACAGATAGCTCAAATCAGAATATACTGTCATTGAAACAGCATGTAAAGGTTAATGTACTTCTGCTAAGAAGCCTACAAAAGGAAATAAGCCTCAGTTACAGTGACTGTGTGGTTTTTATGGAAGAATTTGAATGAAAACCGAATAAAAAAAGAGAAAATTATAGAGCACCGCCGAGGCGACCTTGAGCGTCCGGCCTTTCTTTCGGAAACATAACAGCGTCCTATAACTCCAGGTTTTCTTCTCTGTTGAATGTTTCTGTTTTGTTTTGAGCTCATTACTTCACAATGACGTGTGTGAGAGTCCAATCAAAAGGCACTCTCATTAAAAAGCGAAATGGTTCAAAAGTAGATGTCTAGCAATTACACAGCTTGTCTGAAACGACTAGACTGCAGAGCTTCAAATGTCAATTATGTTAGGCAACACTGCCGTATCAGTAGAGCTTCAGCAGGAAAAACGATAAC
>NW_015612681.1:0-765 GCF_001515605.1 Sinocyclocheilus anshuiensis
GCGTCAAGTGCAGCCCACCCTACCGGCATAGAAGGTTTCCGGTCCGTGCAAGGTGTGGAATGATAGTTAGGGAAGGAAACGGAGCTAAGACAGAAGAGAGAGGCAGAATATGAAGTGAGCGAACACATCTGTCAGACATCAGCTATGCAACATCATCGCACACACTGCACCGGCTCACCTAGCAGAGCCTCAGCTGGCTTTAATACAGACGGTCCATAGAGACACTACTGTAAGATGCTCCACAGGCCAGACCCACATTCAGAAACTCAGAGAAATCTGTGTCTGCTTAAATGGGCTCTACATTATGGTGGACAGAAGCAAAAATATGAGCTTTGGAGCTTTTATGGGTAATTATCTGGAACAAGATGAAGCAATTTATGGCTACATTATGCCACCAGTTGTAAACTACTAAACATAAGAATACATTGAAAATAAATACATTTAAAAAACAAACTAACCAATAAATAAATGGATGGATAGACATCAGTTTCAATTTGAATTGATTTTATTATGTGAGAATTACGAGTATTGAGTAATATGAGTGAATGAAATAGCACACTTATGTGGAAAATCTTGAGAATGTCATTATACTACAATTTTTGAGTATCATTTTTGACCAATCAGAAGCAAGTATTCCTGAGAGCCATGTAAGTGTCCTTAAAGGGATAGTTTTCCTAAAAATGAACATTTTGTCATAATTTGCTCAACTTTATGTTATTTGAATTCCATAAGACTTTGGTTAATCTTCAAAACAGAAATTATTTT
>NW_015612682.1:0-765 GCF_001515605.1 Sinocyclocheilus anshuiensis
TAGACAACATCACTGATTATAATGGGTTCTATTGTCTTTTGTCGCATCATGCAACTCGCGTCCAGTGTAGACACGGTGTGAGTTTTTTAATGGGTTATGTTATAGCCCTGCTTGTTTTTAGTTTTTTTTAATGAAATATCTGTATTGACTGCATGATCATATCAACGTATGATTTACTTCCATGCGAGCCACAAATTAAAGCTTGGAGAGCCGCAAGAGGCTAGCGAGCCGCGCAATGAGCAACACTGTTCTAAATTAAGACACAGAAGAACTGCTTCATGATTCAATAACTCACATGTACAGAGTTGCCATCTACTGGCGTAATGATGTAAACTGCTGAAAGAGTAATTGAAAAATCCCCAGTATTAATGCAAAAACTGACTGTCTCTCTTATTATTTTATTATTTCTTTTAATATTTATATATGAATCATACATTTTAATAATTTTCATATTATAATTTAATAAATTAAAATAAATGCATTTTTGTGGTTTGGCTATTGAAATGATTGACTGCACTAACTAATAATAAAAACAAGAACATTGTGTTTAAATTTATTCCTTTATCTTCAATACCTTTTAATTGGAAAAAAATACTGATCTTATCACAATCCGCTGGAGCACGGGCACGAAGAAATGAGGAGACATGGAGATTTCACAAAAACGAGAGTCTTTAATAATCCAACAGGGAATCCAAGAGCACAAGGAAGACGTTTACAACAAGTAGACCCAACAAAGGAAGACTGAACAAACAGGAACTTAAATAC
>NW_015612683.1:0-766 GCF_001515605.1 Sinocyclocheilus anshuiensis
AACTGACATCTTAAAGACGTCTATCAGATGTTTGTACACAGCAGAAGCTTTAAGCGATCTTTAACAGATATCTTGCAGACGTAGCCTGGGGAGGTTATTAGAAAGCGCCTCAAGTTTGCTGAGATTTCAAGACTAACAAAAGCCTGCAATCGGTCTTCTCATGCATATTAATGAGATGAATGAATGAGATGTGTGATGCCTTTGAGAATACACTCTTACTTTGAAGCCTCTCCCATGCCCTATAAGATGCTCATGAGTGTGAAACTGCGATTCAACATAAGGATCCGATTGTTCGGATCAATTTTAATATGCAGCATGCAAAATGTTGATCAAAAACTGCTTTGGAGAGCTTGCATTTCAGCTGTACTAGAATCAATGGATCAGCTGCCCTCTACAAGAAACCAGCATTTTTCAGATTATTTCACATTTCTGTATCAGGGAAAGCATATTGTGATTGTCTGGCGATCGTGTTACACAGGCTGTGCTTGAGTTCCCATTCCTGTCTGCTGAAGCAGTTACCATGGGAACACCCTTTTTTCCCCTAGTATTGAGGGAGCATTGAAGCGTTGTTTTGAAGTATTTGAAATTCAGGTCTTGCACAGTTTAGCATTTAGTTTCTGTTCATCTTTAGGCGTTAAAACGTGTGTTTACTAGCTATTTACTGCACTTAAGTCCTTTATTCTGCTTGAATACTTTATTACTGAATACTTGTTTTATTTTTTATTAACTCATTCATTTAATTTGTTAGTTATATGTATAATTTATT
>NW_015612684.1:0-766 GCF_001515605.1 Sinocyclocheilus anshuiensis
GAAATCATTCGGTATAGAGGTGCAGATGGCAAGCAGTTGTGCAGATCGCTTGAATTAAATCAGTCCTTATATCCGCTTCAGACAAGCAGGGACGGATCTGTTTCACCTCATGCCCACCCTTGTGCCACCATATGCCCCATATCTGCTCAGTTTTGCTGACAGGACTTGCCTGGTCTGGGACTGTGCACATAAGGAAAGCTACCAAATCCTTATTTATTGTTAGTCACTGTAGATTTCGCTGTACATTACCACATGTCGCAAACATTTTTTGTCCCCCAATTTTTTTTTTCATTTTTCCATACTCAGCAATTTCATAAACATTCCATGGAGATCTCTTCCATTTTATTACCATGTTGTTTTTCCTTTTTGATACATGGAAATGGAAATACTGGAAATATCTTTTTGTTTAGGTCCTTATTATTGTATTACATTAAATGTATTTGGTGTATTACTAGTAAATGAAAGGTGCTCTCTTCTCGGTGGCTAATGCAATATTCCTGCTTCGAAATAATATAATTGTACATCGCTTAATGTGAATAATGATTACTAATATAGCTGAGAATATATTTGTTATGAATATATTATGCCTATATACTGTATATCAATGGACCACTTCAGTTGTGTCCACTAGGAGCATACATGTATTTCATGTATATCAATACTTATTGTACTCCTAATTAAAGAACTAAGAAATAATTCTGGTCTGCTGTCATTTTTTTTTATTAATTAATTAATTTCTTTTATCTTGCATGAATTGGTTGCACGG
>NW_015612685.1:0-761 GCF_001515605.1 Sinocyclocheilus anshuiensis
TGTGTGCTCATATGAGGTCCATCCGGAGGAAGCCAGCCCACACTGTTTTAGTTCAGCACTTAGAGTACAGCCTAAGAATAAAATGAATGGAAATGTTCATTCTTTTTAAAACTCCCCTCTGTGGTAAATTACAGTATAGCTCTTTAATCAGTGTGAATATTAAAGAAAACATATTCCAAGCGGATGTGAACAAGTTTATTAAAACTATGTTGCGTTTTTTTTCTTCTAATTTTATTTTGGGCAACTTTTTAGTGATAGAGCCAGTAGAAAGCGAACAGGAAGTTATAGGGAAGATTCAAACCTGTCTGTCTGACATGAGCAAGCCCTAATAGCAAGAATGGAGACTCTTGTAACACTTTTGCTTTTTTTGTACAGTTTATCCCAAACTTAGATATAATTTTCCCCACATTTGTCTGCTACAAATTAAAGTTGTTTTGAAATATACAACCCTTAAATCTACCATATTTCATAGAGTTTTCTACAGTCTACAACCCTTAACTGAGTCTAGTGTCAAGTACAAAAAGAGCTGGTGAGGTGGATTGTAACAGTATCAGACAACTTCCGTTTGATTGTATACATGCATTTATTTTGTTAATAAAATTTACTTTGAAACCTCCAATGAACCTGGAACTCCACCCCATTTCCTTTTATAAATTTTAATCCAAAAATAGTCAATAAACAGCATACAAGCTGGGTAAGTTATTGAACAAATACATAAAACATATAATAATAATAATAATAATAATAATAATAATAATAAT
>NW_015612686.1:0-766 GCF_001515605.1 Sinocyclocheilus anshuiensis
TGTCATTCAGCATCTGACACAACAAAGAGACACAGCCCGACCAGAACACCTGGTTTAATCCACACCGACTAGTTTGGCCGGGAATAAGCGAGTCGCGCGTTATGTAAATAAACGCTTTTGTGTTCACATGATCCGATGAAGCGGTGAATTGCGCTGGTTTTGTGTCAGAAAGGGCCGTTTGGTCTGTAGCCTGCGGGCTGAAGCTAGCGCACGTGCTGCCGGAGCGGGAACCAGTCGGCCGGCGGAGCACGTGCAGGTCTGAGTGACAGATACAGCGCGTGATCGATGCCTTTGCGCTTTCTTCTCGCATTCCATTAACAATAACCGGCTGAAATGTTATAAATGTGGTATGCATGCAATGTTTACGAATATGGTAGTTAGTTTGGGTCAGACAAGAGTGCTGATGTGTCTACAGGACCAGCTGAGCAATACAATGTCTCTGTATGATTGAGTTGCATTAAAGTGAAATATAATACATCTTTGAAATGTGATAAATGACAAATAGCCTACTTGTGCTGACAGCTTTCTCTCAAGCACATTCTCAAGTTTTGAAGACGTTGATGCTTATTTGCTTGAGCATTGGACCCATTTTTGGCCATATTGAGATTATGGTTAAAAAATGGCAATGCTGTGAGTCAATGCCTCAGTATCTCAATATAGCAAAACAAACAGCTGATAGCCTGCTATATAAGAGGCAGTCGTTCAGTACCGTGGTATTATCTGAGACCATCTCAGTACCATGGTACTTTCACAGTACTTTGTAATG
>NW_015612687.1:0-766 GCF_001515605.1 Sinocyclocheilus anshuiensis
CCTCCAGTGAAAAAGTCCATCTCCTGTTGTCTCTCACATCAAAACGTTTTGGACTGTAAAACATCTTGATGGATTTTTTTCTTACAAACATGCATTTTTGGGTGATCTATTAGGCTAAAAACATGGAGAATAGCATATACTCGCTGCATTCTGCTCTGGAAAATTTGTTTGCAGAGTAATGTCGTTCTTTGAGTGTCTTCAGTGCGGCCCTAAAACATGGGCTTAACATATCAGTGCAGACACAACAGCTGAACAAAGAAAGACAAGATGCCAGGTGAGCTATAGCTGAGCCAGGCAAGCTCAACCATCCTGTTTTTGACATTTAGCACTGGGTTTCTGTAGCCCACTGCAAATCAGAAGGACAGCAGGAGAGAACGCGATTGAGAAGTCAGGGGGTTTATCTTCACACACATCTTCACTACTAAAGCCCGCAGATTTTTCTACCTATTTCTAGTTATTTTAATTTATTTCAAAATCATTCAAAAGATTAAGCAAGCAACTGTGACTGAGAGTGTTAACAACCCCAAAAACGCATCTGTCTTTCTGGACACAGAGAACAGTTGGGAACTGCATGGTGGCAAACGTGGGTTTGCTCTAATGCCCTTGGCAGACAAGCTAGCTGGTATAAGCACGTACTTCTCGTCTCAGATTCATGCTGAAGAACTGATTGTTTGTGAAGCAACAAATGTGATCTAGGCTGAAGTTTTACTGTGCCTAATCTTCTTTCAGAGGTACAGAGGGTCTTGAGTCCCTGGCAATTTCATTT
>NW_015612688.1:0-766 GCF_001515605.1 Sinocyclocheilus anshuiensis
AACGGCTTCATTTTTAAAATCACACTAAGCCACAGTGTTTCTGTTAAACACGCAGCTCAGATTAGTTTAGCGAGTCCTGCTGTAGGAACAGAAAGTGCGGTGAGTGCAGGAGTTTACCGTTGGTCAGATCGCTGGCCTCGTGGTTCAGGACGGTGATGTTGGAGCCGGTCAATCCTGGTCTTGATCCGCTGCAGGAAGTGAGAGGTCTGGCGCTGTCTGGACGGCTTCTCAGATCTCCAGGCCGAGCTGAAGCAGGTCTGACGCCGCTCTTAAACACATGGAGTGCTGCTGAGACAGTCTCCAGAAGCTGCTGTTTGTCTTTACCTGTGTCTGCATCTGTGAGCTCCAGGCCGTCACTGACTGAAGCGTCTCTGATGGATTCTCTGAGAAGAGTCCAGTCCTGCAGTGAAGCAGGTTTGTCCTCTTCAACAGGAGCATCATCGAGGAAGATCAGCTGAGGGATCAGCTCACGCACCGCAGACCTGTAGCTGTAGCCCGAGACCTGCAGCACAAACCACATGCGAGGAATCTGTCGGAGTATGATTGTATTTAGCAAACCAAATTTATCATTAAAGAAGAAAAACAGAAGAAAGATGGTGATCCTTGAAGTACCTCAGAGGCTCCTGGAGTGGGGCAGGTGCACACAGGGTTTCCTTCCAGTGAAAGTGTCCTGAGCTTCACACAACGGCCCAAATACCACAACTGAGCCTGATCTTCAACCTCGTTCTCCTCCAGATCCAGCAGCTCCAGATCCTCCAGCAAACTG